>NC_081251.1:16724410-17025577 GCF_030490865.1 Poecile atricapillus
AGAAATATAATAATCTTCAACCTTCAGCCTACCCAGAAGAGTCTTTTTTCAAAGGTGGAGCAGTGACCTACTTCTTTCCTGCTAACTGAGTAGCTAGAGAACACTGGAAAAAGAAAATTTAGGTTGTAACTCTTCTTGAACAGGTGAGGGGGTTTAACTCATAGCACTTAGATCTCAGGAGAGTGACCTAATCCCCTCAGTATGAGATATCTGGGAAACAGAATAAGTGCAGCATCCCCTCTGTTGCCAAGGGGATGGGCATGGAACAAGTAAAAGAAGGCCATATCCCCATGGGAAGGAAGAGTTTCAAGTCCTTGATCTTGGTCCTTGAAATATTTTCTCTACTATAATTTTTAAATAAAGTAGAAATTGTGTGCTTCATATCTCAGATTAAGATGCCTCCATTTATCTGTCCTCATGTAGGTGTCCAAAAGCAACCTAGATAAGAAAACTTTTCCTAAAGATGTTGGAATTGTAGTCAGCACAGTCAGCAGGACCCCTGGCACAGCTGGTAAAATGCCTACTCTAAAATGAAGCAAATCATTCCCCAGAGTTATGTAACTCAAGCTCTTCTGTACATCTGATACCTCAGTCTGCAAACTGGCTGCTTCACGTTCCCCTGAGGCTCCTGGAAGCAGGACACCTCCCTGCCCTAGGTTCAAGAGCCCTGTGGCTACTTTGAGTTTCCTTCCTGCCCTGCCTCTTTATGTCCCATTACTCTCACGCACCAAACTCCCCTGCAGTAATGGCTTGAGGGAAAGCAAACATGGGGGCCTCAGGCAGGTAAAAGGTGAATCTGGTGGCTGGGGAAAGTGGGAACTGCATATAGAAATCTGCTCAGGCTGAGGAGGATCTCAACTCCAGGACTCACAGTTCCCAGGTAACCATTAATTGCTAAATAAAGGATGAGGTTTGACTTCTCCTTTAGTCAGTCAGCAGATACACCAAGAGTGTGTACCATAATGAGGAGGTTTGGTGCATAGCTAACAACTCAGTCTTGGAAGCTGGGCAGGATTCCAACACTGATCTGCCTAATCCTGAACTACAGTAAAGCTTGGAAAGAAAGTGTCTCTTTTTGCATTTCTTTTTCCTTCTTCTTTTGCAGTCTTACAGTCTATAGTGTAGAATAAGAGGTCATTTACCAAATTGTTTTTCATGAAAGTCAGGTTCTTGCACCGTAACTTAGACAGGATTTGGGAGAGCTTCTATATCCTAGAATGTACAGAGTTAGTAGACCCGGCTTATAAATAAATTTTTGGGGGGTATTTTTTTCTGGAAAGTGGATATATACATAAATACATACCTACATCTATAGAAAAGTAATTATCTTTTCAGAAAGGTACACTGAAGCTTATTTCTCTGTTTTACATTAAAAACAACAATAAAAACAAAAACAACAATAAAAACAAAAACAACAACAAAAAGCATCAAAATAATTATGTGGAAGAATAGTTCATATTTATTTTGGTAGGTGTTTCAGCATCCAAAGGCTGCAATCATGCCTTGCTTAGACTGCAGCTGTGATGGGGTACCTCTGCAACAAGCCAGGCACCCAGTAATCTTTAAGTGATACAAATAGAATGAAAGGACCAGAGATCTTGGCATATAACTAATGGGGGAAAAAAAAACCCAACAAAAAACCCAAGAAAATTATCAAGAATTATTTCAGCACTTGAATTGAACGTTTGAAGATGAATGCCAATGAAAACATCAGTGTGAAAGATTTTTAAAGCATTTATAGAAGATTAGAAGCAGAAGGATTTTATGTGCCTGTAAGGATAATAAAGAAAGGTCTTATTCCAGCAGAGTTTAGGAAATACTGTTCCTGTGCTTCATGCTGCTGAAAGGCATATATAATTTGCCCTATTTCCTATATCTGCTTTAAAGTCATCCTTTCAAAGTGTTTTTTGAATTGTTACTGGATTCAGTAGAACTTATATCACTGCCTCGTCAAAGAAAAATCATAGATGAAAATTCTGCTTTTTCAGGCTAGGCAATGTGTAGAACTAACTCCTCAAGCAGTGTAAACAACTGTGTCCTCCGTGCCCTGACATGCTTGGGCAATTTAAAACTAATATTTTGGGGTATTTTTTTGTAGCATTTACTCTTCACATACTCCTATATATGCTCTTTCCTGAGTATTTACAGTCTCACTTTAAATAAGGATGCAAACACCTTTCCATCTCTTTGTATTATGCCCACAAGGTATCTGGCAATTTAGGGCAAGTAACCCAGCCCACTGAGAGCCAATATACAGGCAGATAAAAAATGGAACTGGAAACAATCAAGTGAGTTTATTGCAAAGCAGAAACTTTTACTGTCAGAGAACCAACAGAGCTGGATTCCCATAGCTTTGTGTTTGTGACTGGATTTTCTGTTGTCCAGAGAGGTGAGTAATGTAGAAAAGATCTTCCTTTGATGAAGTCCTTCTTAAGGTCTCTCTTCTATGAGTGTTTTCTGGCTTAACATAGCAGCCTATTTCTCTCAGTTTAGATCAATAATAAAATCTATATATTTTTCATTAAACTTATTTTTTTTGAGCTTTCAACCTTCTGTCAATATTTTTTCAATCTGAACGACTTTAAAAATTATTAACAGGGACATGTAGGTGACTAGAGGAACAGAGGAAACCAAATGTATTTACCATAAGAATTAGGATATTAAAAGACACAAAATTTACAACAGAGGTTTTAAATAAAAAAACACCCCAGAAAAACACCAACCACAATGCAATGCACAGAAATCCTAGGAGACAAGAAAGAAGAAAGCAGTAATTCTAATAGAAGACTATGCATGACAAGCCATGGCAAAATTCCCATAAGAATGGCAATGTTAAACCAACATAGTTAAAGGCAGTGTAGAAAAACATGCACAAACCAAACAACTTTCCTCCAATGTCTAAGGGTCTCCTCAAGACTGAAAAACCCACCAATTTTTGCTTTCATAGTCTTATGAAAATAAAGCTAAAATACAACATTCTACTAATATTAGGAATGGAAAAAAGTGACAACATAGTGAAGAAAATTCAATTATATTCAAAAATAAGGGAAGAGTGAGAAAGAAGAAAATTAAATAAATTCTGTAGATAGCAGAGAACAGTGACAAAGATGTGCCAGCAATATATTCATGAAAGTGAAATACAGGTAAACAAGGAGGAACAAGACCTTTTTAGGCTTCAGCAGCAGCATTAATTAGATTAAAAGCAAAGGGATGTGTAGTTTGAATGTTCATATGCAATTTTGAAGAGTAAATTCTTGTGGGCTACAGAATAATCTCCTCTGAGGGAATGAGTTTAACATTCAGGTGGTTTAGAAAGATTCTCTCCAAAATTACTGAGATGCTAGTGCAGGAATAACATAACCTGAAAGTGATTCCACCAAATGAATAAGCTGCTTAAAGAAGGCAAAGTGCCTGAAAACATACCATAGGGAACAGCACTGCAATCTAATACAGTAAAGGTTAGATGGGAATGGTAAAGGCTATTTTCTAGCAATCATTTCTACATTACAGTATTAGGAAAAGTTTAATGTTTCTAGTACAGTAAGATTCATGGATAAAAGCTTCTTTAACTGAAGGACTCAGATTAATTTAACTTTTTCCTTATATTGCTGAACATTTGCTCCTAGTTTTCATCAGAAAAGCTGAAAGTTGGACTTTGAATGATTTGTAATTAAATCTAAATCTTATAAATAACGTACCTGATATAGTTCAGTCAGTTCCTAGGGCAAAAAATGGTGTTAAACATTCCCCCATATAAATATCCCAGAGCTGGTTTTGTACATTCTTATCCCACATGGCTGCATTACTTTACAGTGTCAGGGTCGCATCCTTGCCCTGGTTTTAGGTTGGAAAGCTGTGAGCCATGGACAGCAGCCCACCCATAGCGAGCAGAGGGATGACTCTGCTTGTATATATATAGGCTTTCTGCAGATATAAAGTTGATATTGCCAACCCCAAGACTCTCTTCTAATATTAATCTCCAGATGAAACATGCTGCAGATAGGAAGGAGGAAGCCTTTACCAGAGTTTCTTCTGTTTGATGAGTTCCAGGAAATTTAGAATCAACCTGCAGCCTCAAGAACAACTCTGAGTTCTTCAGCACCATGTTGGAGCTTTGATGATGTAATACTCATCTCTGGATTCAGGACCCAAAGACAAGTCCTGTACATTATTCTGAAGAACATGGTAAAAAATGGACGCAGTCAAGAAACATGCTCTTGATATTTCTCAGGCTCTCTATCTATATTATCTTGGGGAAGTCCAAATAGATGAAATTAGAGAGTAATATATTTTTGCTTTACAAATGTAAATGCGATTTGCTTGCGATAATGAGCACTATAAAATGTTTCTATTAAAAATATTGGAACAAACAGTCATATGTTTTCAGAAATCAGTGTTGGGCCTTGGAATTTTGCATCTGTATAAGACCTCAGGATCTCGTCCCGGCAAGCCGCAGGGTTCTGGGGAGCAGCATGGAACACCAATGACGCGGGCTCCCGGTTCACGAAATTCAGCACGGGAACAAACTCAGACCCAGAACAAAGAGCCCTGAACAGAGCCCGAGCAGGGGTTTTTGAGGGACAGAACTCTTGAGGGTCTCCACCCTTGAGGGTGGAGTTCAGGGTCAGGGACCATTAGAAACACACCAAGGGAGAACCCCCCAGGGACTCAAACCCAATCAGAACACCTGGGCTGTCCTTCACAAGGGGTTTGGGGTGCAACAATGTTAACTCTTTGTCTCCCCTGAGGCACGTCGCCACATACAAGATCAAAACCAATATATTCTCAATATTATACCAGCTACTGTCTCTGAGATGTCATGCTGTTTGCTTATCACAATTTGGAAAGTAATAAGTAAGACATATTCTATTTAGTATATCCCCTCCCTTCAGCAGAGGCTCAGGTCAGCAAAACCCCAAAAAAACATAAAAACCCAAGCAAACAAAAAACCCCTATCAAAAATGCCTTTTTTTTTTTTTCCTCAGCAGTTGTAATTTCCAGAATCAAGTACTTGACTGTCTGCATGTGATTCTAGATAAGACTGGTTATCACAACTGGTGGCAGCTGTTATGCATATGAACAGCCTATTTTTGTCAGATCGTTGGTGTAAGAAGCCCTATGAAAAAAGGCCTCCTTTTGTCTAATTGGTAGCAAAAGACCCAATTAGGAGGATGTTTCCCAGGATTATATCACTAAGTGGTAATGATACAGGTACACAGTAAAGTTACTGAAATCAAATGGGAAGGTAAGTAATTTTAACTTTAAAAAGATTAATGAGTAAAAGGATTTTGAAAGGCTGATGAGTCTTTCAGTCAAAGAAGTAGCCTGTCTCTTGCACCTTTATTATGTTTGGCTAAGAAATGCAAAGCTCCATAAAGCACAGGTATTATTTTACAAGGAGGAAATTAAATTGCAGTCTTCAAAAGGCTACAACACACACACACATCCTATGTCTTACAAGTGATTGCAAATTGTCTTTTTTAAGTGTAAAATACTTTTCAAATTAATTTACAAAGTAATAAATTAGTACTCAATACTTTGATTTGTGCTTTGAAATTGAGCCACTGAATGTCCTAAACAAAATAAACTAAAATAATTACCCATTGCACATTCTTAGGATGAAATGCTGTAACTCCTTTTATAGGTATCTTTGCCCTGCCAAATTGAACATCCTATCTGTGATGGTGATTAGGTGGAAAATTCATTGTCCATGTGCTGAGTTCTGCTTGCTAAAAAAGTTAAGGAAATCAGTGAGTTGCTGCTGCTATTATAGTCTAAACACTGATTTCCTACAGTAAGTGACAAGTCTGTTTTCCTGCAAGTGGCAGCAGCACTGTCTTTCTTTCTTCCTTTCTGCTTTCATAACCTTTAATTGTTCCCATGTTCTGACAATAGCAAGAACTCCACACTACTCTGTTTGGATTGAACAGTTAAGGAATGTATCACATTTCTACAGTGACACAGGTAAAAATTAACAAAGTGCACACGTGCTGCACCAGAATTTTACGTCGGTGCTGTGTTTATTGAAACAGAAAATTTGTTTTAAACATATATTTACTACTCAGATAATAGCATGAAAGAGAATAATATTTCAATCTGGAAATTCCAATGTGGAATCAGTCAACTCCAAATGACATCAGCAAACCATGTCCCCAGAGAACTTGTGTTTATGACCATGTTGCATATCCATGGTCACTCAATATGGTAAGAGAGATTTCTTCCAGCTTAAGTTGCAAGTGAATGGTTCTTACACCATTTAAAATGTTGGCTCACATTCTTTATGTCAAACACAACATAATCACAAAAACAGTGAGCATGTTTTATGTTCTCATGGAAAACAGAAAAGAAGCAGAAATTCCCCCAAAAATATGGTGTGGACATTGCCCTTTCTCACTGGTGAGGAGGGCTGCAACAAATACACAGTTTTCCCCTTAAAGAAAAATTTGTTTGGTGGCAGGTTGTGGCCTGTGACCACATGGGGTTATACTTGCACATTTCCAGTGCTTGTTTATATGTTTCAGTGGTCTGTATCCAAAGAATGCTGAGGAACACAAGGCAGACTGATGCCAATATGTATTTATAATGAAGTCATAGCATAATGTAGTCTCCTGCTTTTATGCAGACAGTCCTAAATGTTCTCTAAATTTCCCTCCTTTAAATAATGACATATAACCTGTCTATATTGTAAAAGACCTGTATACTGCGTAAGAATTGTTTAAGAATTGAAATGTCTGAAGTTTCCTTTGAAAATATGAAAATGTTAAAAGCCGACTAAGAGAAGACTAACAAGGTATTTTACAGAATTAAAGCCAAAACCCAGAAATTTCTCTGACAAGGTGCAGCTAAGGAATATCACTCCAGTTTCCAAAATAAGGGAGTTGTTTTGTGTGGGAGAAGAGGCAGCACGAATCAGAATTTGCCAGTCTGCTCTTCAGTGCCTTGCTAATAACTTCTGACTGTGCTACTAATTGCAACCAAATTGCACAGAGGGACGATTCTCTCAAGCATCTTCATGTTTCAGTGACCAATACCAGTGAAATCTTTAATCAGATATATCTCTGTTGGAGTCCACAGAATCAAATCTCAGATCTGTAAGAGAATTTTTGTTCAATTACATAAAAACCAAAATATTTTCTGGACTATACAACCAAATTATAGAGCAGAGATTAATTTGAAATGAATTGAAATTCTGTAGGAAAGTAAAATAATAATTTTAAAAGTTTATTTTTCTTGTATTTTTGTGTCTTTTTCCTCTGTTCATGTTAATGGGACAGTGTAAGTCTGTTGATAGCATGAAATTTTCACATTACTTCCTCCCTTTAAAATAATTTGTGGTGGAATAATTTTTGCACCTAGCTATTGCAATACATTACTTGCTAGTAAGAAGCAAGAATCAGAGAACAACAAAAGTGTCTAACAATATATTTTCTCCTTTTCATTCCCCCACCAATAAAATATCATTTCAACTAAAATGAGAACCTGTAGTGGGATTTTCCTAGTTACAAAGGAAGTTCACTAAGAAGATTGATCAAAATAGAGAATTCATACTGATGGGACTATTAACCTAGGACCCTATACAAAGAATGTTTTTTGCTAAATGCAAATTCAAACACTTGTTTTTACCTATTGATTATCCTCAGTCTGATTCATTAAACACATTGAAAAACTCAATTCTGCCTCTTGCAGAAAAAAATACCCTTAGAATTTTTTACATTATTTATGAGACAGAGCTGTTCCTTTTTTTTTTGTCCAGCTCTAATAATGACTCTGGCTTTAGGAAAAATTATTTGCTGTGAAATGGCCATATGATGCTGCAGATGACTGACAATGTGGTATATAAAAGGCCTTGAAAAAAAATGCAGTTTAAAGTAAGTCACTTTCTTTTTGTGCCCTCTAAAGTTCTAGAAAGAAATTTTAGCTGAGGCATTTCAAGCAGCCTAAATCCACTCTTCCTATGAGCTCATGGTTCAAAGGACACTTTGATGTTTTTATATTAGGCACTTAGAATTTTTTGAATGTAAAAACTTGTGTATAGATTTTCAGTTTTTAAAGAGAGACTTTCCAAGATTTCTGGGAAATTGCATAAGCAACATATCTAGTCCTCAGAACTATCCCATAAAACAAATAAACTTTGACATACAAGAGTCTGTCACATCTTGAAAGTGTTTATCTTTTGAGAATGATTTTTTTCTCATAAGAATTTTTTTCCATCAAAGAAAGTGCTGGATTTTACTATTACACAAACTTGTGCAGCCCTCACAAAATAAAAATGAAGGCGTTTTGGAAGGTGAAAGTTTAGTTCTGTATGTTTGCATCACTCTGAAAACTGAGTTGAGGAGAAAAAATCATTGAAACTCCAGTTAGGATAGAAAAAAAAGACCCATGGTGCCCAATAAGTTTGTATTTACTAAATAAGTGTTCCCAAATCACTATTAATCTACTTTCAAATCTATATAGAAACACTAAAACAGAACACATCAAACAAATAGAAAATTTCATTTACTTGCAATAGATAACCTGAGACAAAAATGCTCAGTACAAGTGTTATTCTTACAAAAATCAAGAAACACCTATTTTGTGAAGATGTGTGTTTTGCAAATGACTCTTGGAGATTTTAAACCTTGTCTGAAACCCTGTCTTACTGTGCAATATCATGTCAATATCCTTGAGCCCTGAGCCTATTTCTCACATTGAATGAGCATAATAGTCCACTTGGACTTCCTAATCGTCTTCAAGAGAGCTCGCCTTCACAGGGTCACAACTCTATTTATCTAAGATATTTTCCAGAACCTCAATTTAATAAAGATCAGACACTGGATAAGGTCAGCGTGTACTGAGAGAAAAAGGGGAGTACACCTAAGAAGTGCCTGGTTCCTTATGCTCAGTTATTTTATTGTATAAAGCCATTGTAGTTTATGTTTTAATTTTCTTTTATACTATGAGGCTCCTGGAGTGCTAAACAAAGGTGCTTGAAGATATCAGCATTGTTATAGAATTATACAATAGTTAAGATTGGAAAAGATCTCTAAGATCATCAAGACCTCTAAGATTATCTACTCACTTCAAAGAAAACAATCCAGAAAACAGTTCTATAAATACATTATTTTCTTTATATTGCTTTTATTAATTCAGACTCACAGATTAAAAATCTACTGCACATGAAGACATCTAAAGCAATATTTTTAATTCTTCTGTTATGAAACATTCTGGCTATTTCAGACTTTTGGCTTCCATGGGGCCTTAAAACAAGTACTACATCTCTCTCTTCACAAATATAATTGCTTATCCAAGTGACCCCATGAATATTACTTCCTTCAGGATGTATCTAGGAAATGTCACACAGCTCCTTGCCCCAAAATAAAATTATTTGCTAGTCATTTAAAGTTTTCTTAACCAATATAAACATCTAATAATAAGTAGAATATCAAAAAGTGAACAAATAAACCATAAATTAATACACATCTAAGCAAAGACTGCATATTCAATCTAGAAGTCTGGCAGAGCTCCTTTGCTATATTAGTTACAGAGAGAATCAATGATTTAAACCAGTCCTGATCAATTAGGTGCAGATTTTAGGTAATTCTATGTTTTTTTTTCTCATGACAGTATAGTGTTCCTAGGCCTGTGGCATTTCTCTAAACAACTCTTTTCCCACCTACAAATTTTATCTAGGAAGAAGTGAAATTTCTGGTATTTTTCAAGGAAACTCCTACGTGACACAATAGCCTGATCAGGGCTATAAATCCACAGGCAGTGGATCATAAGTGTTCAGGGCAGCTCTGCTGGACTTTTAGGGGCAGGAAGGCATCAAAGAAGCTGCCCATGTTTCATTGGCTATTCAGATGTTTACCCAGTGCCTGTGTGACACAAGTGCCAGCTCTGGGTGTGTTGGAATCATTGCACATCACGGTGCAGCTGATGTGCCTGATGCATGTGGAACACATTTGGATGTGCAGAATGAGCACGAGTTTCTCATAAAGCAATGCTCAGTGTGAACCCAGACATGTCAGATATGATGCTTTGAGTGTGTGCACCTATCTCTGGCCAAGAATTTCCAACATAAATATTCAAACCCCTTGTGTATTCCAAATAAATGGCAATCATGTTCACTGTAAATTTGACATCCATTGATCCATAGTATGGGCTTCTGCTAAAGTAGTCTTTGCTTTTTTCCTATTTTTTCCCCTTTATTTTTCTTCTGCACCTAGAGCACTTTATCTTATTTGGATCCTTAAAAGTTTTACTTTTGTGTGAGATTCCAGTAAGAAATGTTTGCTCAACTCACAAAAAGAAGGCTCGGAATTCTGGGGTATAATTTGATAATATTAAAAACCAGTGAGAGATTTATATAAACCAAAAATTTTCTTAAGACAAACAATGAGAATGCAGAAAAGGAAATTATACTCTATACAAAAGGATGACAAAATCATCTTTTGACTGAAAGAATCTCCATAACAATTTGATCAAAATGGAAGAAAACTCTCCAGCTCCCTGTACCAACTGTTATGAGTCTAAGAGAACAAACTAGTTGCAAGATGAGGGTCAAACATATAATACGGATTCAAATGTCAAGGAGATGTTCAAAAGTTTGAGAGTTGAAAATCAAGGTGGCCCTGAGTTTAAAGTAATTTTTTTTTTATTCTATTTGTCTATATCAGCAAAACAGTTTATGAAAACACTGTTAGATTCTAACATGATGATTTTCAAAAGAATAATGAAAACAAAAATAAACAAACAAAAGAAAACACAAAAAAGCCCACAAAAAATACCCCAAACAAACAAAAACCAACAAAAAACCCCCACCAAAATAAAATAAATCTCTAATGAAGTAGCTAGCGTAGCACATTTAACTCTGATATAATTAAGTTTCTTTCCACTAGGAAACCAACTGGAGATTTGATTCAAAAAACTCCCCGAGAAATTTCCACAAGGCTCTAGCCATCTATTGTGACTATCAAGGGACAGTTTCCTCTATGGGCTAAAGAACTGAAATCTGCTTAATGGAATTCAGACCTTACCCTAAACTTTGATCTGCTTTAATCTTTTATCTCTGTTAGAAAAAAAAAAAATCTTCAAAATAAAAAAGAAAAACAAACCAGAATCAGTTTTTGAACCAGACCTCGTTGTAGATTGGAAATAAGTAGTAGACATGAAATAAAGAGTGGTGCTCACTTGTGCATGAAGACAGAATGGCTCAGATCAGAATCTCCCTAATTGTACAATTGCACCCCAAAACTGCCCCCCGTTTGCTGTAGCATTTTCCAAAGCTAGAAATGTTTTCAGTGTTCAGTGACTTTTATAGATCTTCTGGTTTCACCCTCAGGCGTGAAAGGCAGCATCGTTTTCTGAATAACTGACTTAGTAATATCAACATCTTTGAGCAGGTTTTAGTTTATTTGGGAGGTATCCAGAGCATGAATAGCTTGCTATTTAACCCAGAAAACTGGTTCATACACATCTATATATGATATGGAAGTTCAGGACCAATGAGTGGGAATAAAATGGATAGAATTATGGGATGCAAACTCCTCTGAGCCTTGGCAGCTGCATTTGATGCCAGCAAAAATGCAACTGTATGTTCAGGGTAGTAAAAGCATGTTTTGGGAATTCGATCAGGGACAAGGCAATATGTGGGATCCCTGTGTTCCTAACTACTTCTGTGAACAGGGGATGGAGTTTGTCAGTAACTTGTAGAAGGAAAGGACTTTTTCATCAGACAGGCTACTAACTTCCAGGATTCATGATGAGCCAATGAGACCTCAACGATCCAAACTACTTTGAAAATTATAGGTCAGGAGGGAGTAGATGGAGAAGGTTTTAAGCCAAAAAATAACAGAAAAAAAAGAAAAAACAGTACAAAGCTCTAGCTAGTTGTTTTCTGGCTAGAATTATATTGTGGGGTCTTTTTTCTCTATTTGAATTCCTCTGTTTTCATCCAGGGGACAGTCTCTCACAAGATTTTTGGCTTCATTAGGATGGGACTAACTGCTTTGGAAATCAGGAAGTACATAAGGGTGTTACTGCCATTCTCAGGGCAGCTAAAACTTCACACTTTGAGCCACCTATCCATCCTGTGTCAGCTCTAAAAAAGGAGAGAAACAGCATGGATAAGCATGCTATCTGATAGATTGTTTTCCCAGAAAGCATACATTTTGAAATACCTGGCTCAATGACAGTATTTCTAAGAATTCCATATGCATATAAAAGCTCACTTCTCAGCCCAACAAAGCATTTCTACAGAGAACACAGGGAGGCCTGACATTACAAATGAGAACAAAATACTCCAAAATGAGACTATGGGATGGAATTTCCACTGGAGCCTTTTGTCATTTATTTTGCATGGTCTAAATTAACCAATTAAACATTTCAGAAATAAAATTATTTGGCCTGTAAATTGTGCAGAATAAAATGTTTGAATAGCTGGGTTCTATAAATCAACCTATGTAATATAAGACACTAGTCCTGTTTTTACCTACCCTTTCAAAGGATTAACAAGAAACTGGCAAGAAGAGCAGTAATGTTGATATGAGCTTCCAGCTGGGATTGATTACAGGCTACAGCCTAATGCAGTAATGTTTTGTGCTAGCACAACAGTTTAACTGGAGAGTGCTCACAATACATATCCCCCACCTTCTGCCTCATAAATGCTGATATAAAGAAACCAACTAATTTTGTTGTGATTCTGACCTTTGGTCTGTTAAATCCCCAAATTAATTATCTAACATGCACATGACCTTCTACTGCTTAAATTAGGGTATATTTGTAAAACATATCTCACATTAATAGCTTGTTTCTAGGCAAGACTTTTTCCCAGCCCCCTTCCTTATTCAAGCCTGCAGTGGAGCATGAAGTGGACAGTATGGGCAGAGAGAGATTGTAGGTGTTATTTCCTTACCAGTACTAAAACAGTCAAAATAATATTGTGGAATTTAAAATCAAGAATTTCAGGAAGTAATGAGGCTACTCTTCCTACAGATTACCCAAATTAAAGAGAGAAAATGAAATAAAAGGTAATATCAGAAATAAAATTAATTTACTCACTGGGCTGAAATATTTGACAGTGGTTTTAATCATCAGAGAAATTCCTGGGATGAATCATAAGGCAGGAAGTGTGTTGTAAGGTGTGTCAACAGAAATGGCAGTCTAGACAACCGATTCTGTTCTTGTCTAGTTATTAATATTTATTGATGTATTTTTCTATAGATATTTTCATGTAGCTGAGCCTGAAAATATTTATCTCTAAATATTTCTGATTTGAAGGAATTTCATGCTGTCCAGAAAATCACAGAATATGCAGAATTTATGTGGAAGTGCCAAAATATAATTCGGCATATAAGCAATAAAATGCTTTTCACTATCATCTCCAAATGTGCTGTGGAAATTAAAAGTCATTTTAGGGTCAGTGCTGATCTGAAGTCTTGGGTCACTGTAAATGAATCTAGACCTAACAGGAGCAAAAATGAAATGCAACCTTTTCTCCTGGAACTTAAGGTAGATACAGAGTGCAGAAAAAGGTTGAAATCCACATGGAAAAAAATACAAAAACTGTAATGCTTCATGTTGATATCCTTTTGGATGTAAAATCCATTATTTTACTCTTAAAATTTCTCAAAAGTGCCCATGGATTCCAATTCTATCAATCCTGTCCATATATATTAAATAAGTTTAAGAACACATGTAGGATCATGGTAGTCAAGCAATAAGGATGGCTGAGCCCTGAGTTTATCTTCTCTTGAAGGTGCTGGAGCAGAGCTGATGTATTCAGAGATTTCTGGGGAAGTGTGGAAGTAGAATTTCAATGCAAAGTGAAATACAGAAGCAGAACACTGGAGTTAGAGGATGGGTTGGACATTTTGGCCTTGTCTGCTTCATTTCTGTTAAAGGGCTGCCTCACATAACTGAATCCACAGGATGCAATCCTACCCAAATAGAACTATAAGCAGTATTACAGAGACATTCTAACAATAAAGTTTTTCCTGTCCATTAACAGACTTCAACATTTACAACAGATAACCATTAAAACTTTTTTGTGTAGACATGAATGTTTGAATCTTTTGTGGAGGAGACCAAAAGCCAGCTATTAATACCTCCCAAACTTCATATATGACTTGGATGTGGTTGTAGGATTTTTCTGCCTATTGTCTACCAGTAAAGGTGTGTTTACTCAGCAAGGTTTTATTTGCCAAGTTATTCATGAAGGCTGACTTGAAACAGAAGAAAAAGTTAAGAAGAAAAATTGCAGTAGGGATTTTTATACTACCTTCAAGAAATATGGGTACCATCATCCTGTACAGAGATCCATTTGCAGTGACTGGAGAGACACAGTGCTCTTAATTTAATGTTTTAAGGTGAATTGCAGGGTAAAAGGATTTTGAAAATAATAGTTCTAATATATTGTATATATGGGGATCTTCTTATCACAACTTGACCAACCTCTGATATTGAACATTTACCAACATATGTGGTCATAACATTTGCAAACATGATTCTGCACAAATGGAAAAGACTGGTGTTCTCTTTGATAATGGTAAAAGAAAATGGAATGGAAAAATGTGGCCTTTATAACTAATAATGAGTATTTGAGAACATGTTGATTGTTGAAAACATAACACTTGGAATAAGGAAGCTATTCACATGGTTAGGTGCAGTGTTCTTCAGCTGAGACATTTTAAAACTGGAAGAAATCACTCGATACCTATTCTGATTTTCTACATGAAGCACATTTTAGAAACTTTTGAACTAATATTTTATTGAAGGCTAATAGCTGATACTGCACTGGAGACTATATTTTAAGGAGGAAATGCAAGACAGAGCCTTATAGGAAGGGGACCATGACCGGTGATAATTTTTTTACTTATCATTTTATTTTTTTATGTAATTCATTTAGCTAAATGTGCTTCTTGTCCACATGCAGGACATGACCATATTGAAAGAGCTGCTTCTCTCTCCTCATGTCCTAACACAACCTAATGCACCAGGACAGAGTATTGGTTAGGGCCTCAACTCACTTCCAGAATGCTAGAATAGCAAACATACCCTAGCTTGCTTTTCCAAGGAAATTTAGGGTTTATAATGGTATTCTCTCTTTGCTTGTCTTTCTTTCTCTGGAAGAGCTTTTTCTTTCTTCACTTTCTGTAAATGAAGGAGCCTGTTATTCAGTTTCAACCGGAATTGACATGGATCCAGCCCAACAGATGAGGAGAGGATTTAGAAGAGGGGAAAGAAGAAATTTGCTGGGATGCCCAAAAGAAGCCTGTAACAAATCAGGCTTCACTAGTTTTTCTTGCCACAGAACAGCTTTTTTTTTTTTTTTTTTTCCCTGAAGTGATCTGTGGCCTCCCCTATCCTTGAATCATATCTACATACTTGTCTGACAATAAGTGCTTTCTGTTGGCATCAGAGCCAAGACAGTTAAGGACAAGAAAATTGGATTCTATTCTTCCTTATGAGTCACTAGTAAAAATGCCAGCTATGTGACTGTACAATCTTTATTATCAAAGATAATATAAGAGAAAGAAAACAACCACATTTTCACATTCCAGGCTATGTATGCACTTCTGGAAGCTGGAAAGTTTCTCCCCAGGGCCATAAACTGAACACATTTGTACATATGGGATACAAATGGAATAAAATACTCAGTGTCTTTTCTTTCCCTGACACTTGAAAATGCATGAATTAGAACACTTAGCTATGCATATTAATGGCTGGACTGAACAGTCCTTTTGTGCTGCATAATAGTGGAATAACAGTCTACCTTAATAGCAACACGAAATGAGGAATATTGAAATAAGGGGGCTAGATGCCAGGTGAATATCAAGAGACTGCACAGTACTAGTGCCACATGGCTTGGTCGACCACTGCAGACATTGAGTTTTGCTGGCAGGAGCATAGCAAGACTGGGCAGTAAGATGGGACATTCCAAAGCTGAATCTGTTACTCTCCGAATGAATCATTACTTACAACTGGAAAGCTGCTAGAGAATAACTTAGCATCCATAGCTCATTAAAAGCATCTTCAAAGTGAATATTAATTACATCTTGGAAAATATCAGGTTTTCAACAGTTGGAATGACAAAGTAGGCTAATTCGGTGGGGAGACTTATCTTGCCCACCAGCAACCAGCCTTCCGCTTATGTTCCTTTGGACATCTCTTGCTTTACTTTCTTGTTGTTGCCAAGAAAACACTTCCATATTGCTGTACATACTGTACTGGACACTGCATGGCCATGTGCTGTTTACAGAATAAGAAAACCAGCCAGTATCAAAGTAATATTCCATACCTCTTGATTTTTTAAAAAATATTTAGAAGTTAGTTATTTGTTCAGTTGCTGAGTTTGGGTTGGCAGTACAGGAATTAGAGCTCTGCTGTGACAAATTGGGGACTATGTGACATTTCTTAAACAGCGGTTCAGAATGAATGATAAGACCAAATCCTTCTGGCCTTAAAAAATATGTCATTCTATTTTAATAATATTTAATAATCTCTGCTGCATTATACTATGATATTCTGATCATGTGAAATTGCTTCTATTTCACAGGTATACAACTATCCAGTGTGGCAATGAAGAACAATGAGACTTGTAGAAAAAAAAACCAAAAAAATGCTGTGGAATGATATTTACTAATTTGGGAAAAACTGCCTCAGAGGAGTGTATCATGAGTTAACCACAGTTCTTGTGGTTTGCAGCTTAGATGGGGTAATGTCTAGGCTGGCAGAAAAATACAGGGCAGAGACTGTTGAAAATAAATTTTATTTTTTAGGCTCACAGAGTAGAGACTTAGAAATTTCTTCAATGTGTTTGATTCATTTAATGATTAATAAAATATAGGGTAATGTAAGAATTTGGCTCTATATTCCTTTCACAGCCTCTCCTGCTCTCTTCTCCATGGCAAGCTCTTAGGACACCCTTTGTCTAACCTTTTTTCATACAAACCACCAAAGCCACAAAGACAAAAAAAAACAGGTTCATTACTAGTTTATAGCAAATGTAGATTTGTTTTTTATTAGCACTTTTATTTCATAGAACTGCAGGAAAAAAAAAAAAAAGTGAAGGGGAATGAAAGGGAAAAGTGCACTTTTCCCAATTCCTAACTGGAGACAACGGTGTTACTGCTTTCACTTAGCTCCTATTTCTATTGCACAGTCTGGATCCATCCTTGGTGGTAAAACTTCTCTCCTCCATTCCAGACCTATCCCATATGAGGAAGGGTAAATGCAGAGTCCACTCAGATACTGTAGTATTTCTAGAGATTTCTGCCCACTAACAAGGTAAAAAGCAATTAAACCAACTAAAAAAGCCATGATCCAGTCTTGTCAAGGCCCCTTGAAGTTCCAGAGTCCCTTGTCAAGAAAAAGGTGGTATGAAGGTACCAGGTGATGGAGTAACAAGTTAGAATTTGCTAATTTGCAGGGCATGGTGTGGAACACATCCACCCCAGCACCCAACCCTCTTTAGTTACAGGAGTCATATATTCCACCTAGAATAGGATGGAATGTATCTTTTCTCATACTAGCAATGACATATTCCTTACAGTTTATTTCAGACATCATTTTCAAGGATTATTCTTCTTTCAGCCTTCAGGGCAACTACCTAAGTACTTTCAAGAAACAATGGTATTAAAGAGTCCCAAGCCTTAAATAGTTGCAGTTTCTTTGGTATTATTAAACAATCTGACAATTATCTGACAATAGATAATATACAACTATTCCATTGTCCTAAGTTGCTATGGAAAGATGATCATTTTCTAGTGGAATTTTTCAAAGAAATATATGCATTTCATATGTATTAGCATTTCTCTAATTTTCCTTTTTAAGACTGTTCAAAATGCTGTACAATTGCTCATTGCCTACACCTTAGTTCAGCAGCATCAGCACACCTGAAAACCTACAAATCCTAGGGAACACAGAAAAGAGCTGATTGATGCAGTCTGCCTCTTGTCAGCCTGTCTCTGCTACCAAGGCACTTCTTTTCTGGCTTCCTGAGCCAAGGAGCCCATCCTGCACTCAGTGCTTTTACCCCTGTTCAAACAGAGAAAATGTGTAAAGAGTAGCATTTTCCACAAATTACTCACACAGCCTAGGAGGGATCCTAGAGGGATCCTCAGACAGGAGCAGGACAGCTGGGGTCAGATAAGGGCAGCTCCTCCCCAGGCATCAGCACCTCCCTGGGGCTGGGAACTGAGTCCTTGGGCCTGGAGGAAAAGCCCAGGTGCTGCAGGGCTGCAGTGAGCAGGAGATGAGCCCTGCTGAGGGACTGACAGGCTCTGGGGGTCTGACATGGCATCCTGGGACATGGACAGCCTGGGGGGGCTGGTCTGGGGCACTCCCTGCTGCTTGTGTCCTCAGGGCCCTGGAACCCTCCCAGGGAGAGGAGAAAGACCACTCTAATAAAACAGTAAAAAAAATAAAAAAGAGTGCTGCCACTATTTGCAATGCATTTAAATCAATGAACCAGGTAATTTGTAACTAAATAGACAGAAGAACCCATAATAAACAATAATGTATTACTAAAGACAAATGGATTCTCAATGTGGTCTTGTTTTTTGCATTTTTATAACATGAAAATGCAAAAGAGGTGTACAAAAGGAAACTAACTTAACTTTCTTGCTGACAAGACTTTTCAAATAATATGGTAGTGGTTGATAACCTATCAGTAAAATAAATATTTCTACTTGTAGCTCTTTCTTGTTTTTTGTTTTTTTTTTCAGCAGCAGTTTCTTAACAGGCACAGTGAAGCTGTTCATTTAAAAGCAAATCAACAACAATGAAAAACACTTGTCAGCCTGAAACAGTAGAAATACTTTCAAAATCATGGTGCTACATTGAAAATGTGAGTTCTTTTGAGATATGTGATGCTGCTGTTTGTCTGAAACTGCACAAGTTCAAAACTAGTTTCACTCAATTTAACTTCCCATTGATCCTTCAGAATTACAGATATTAAGCACTTGGTTTCACAACAAATTTAATGAACAATTCTGAGTCTCTTTATGCACAACCACTGGAAATGCATGGACTGGTTGGAATCAGAGATTACAGCAATGTCCCATTGGTCTGCAATTTTCTGGCAGCTGAGAGTCATTGCCTGGATATATATAATGACTTGTGCTGCAAGTTTTTCTCCTGAGAGTTGAATCTAAATGGGAAAATCCTGGTTTCAGAGGATAAACCTACTGAAATAAATAAATCTATTTCTGTGGGATGTGTAAAGCTGTAAAGAGAGGATCAGTCCAGAGGACAGGCATTTGTGTTAAGACCTTTGGGTAGATGTAGGCTCAGAAGAAGAAAAAATATGATGAAATGGAAGATTTAAAGAGGTGAGATTGAATGTATGCACTGTGTGAAAGAAAGAGAACACTGAAGGCAGAAGGGGAGGTTCAGGTTTTCTGGAGCAGCACGCTGATGATTTCTATTAAGCTAGAAATCTCTGTGAACCTTTCCTTGAGTCCAAGCCTATGTCCCAGCTCACAATATACCCAAATTATTGAACCCTTAAGCCAAATGTCTGTGGCCACTGCTATGGTCAGAAGACTGTGAGGATCAGGTGGCTGCTCATGGCTTGAGGACTGTACTGTTTGTTGGATGAAAACTGGCTGGATGGTCGAGCCCAAAGAGTAGTGGTGAGTGGTGTAACATTCCACTGGTCACTGGTGGCTACTGGTGTTCTGCAGAGCTTGGAACTGGAGAGAGTCCTGTTTAAAATATTTATCAATGATCTTGACAAGGGGATCAAGGGCACCCTCGATCAGTTTGCAGGTGACAATACTTGGGTGCGAGTGTTGTTCTGCTGAAGGATATGAAGTCTCTGCAGAGGGTCCTGGACAGGCTGGATTGATGGGCCAAGGCCAGTGGTATAAAGTTCAAGACAAACTGCTGGGTCCTTGGGGCACAACAACCTCCTGCAGCACTACAGGCTTGCAGAATATTGTCTGGAAAGCTGCCTGGTGGAAAAAGGGTCTGAGAGTGCTGGCTGACAGCCAGCTGAACATGTGTGACAGCCAGTGTGTCCCCAGGTGGCCAAGCAGGCCAAAGGCATCCTGGCCTGTGTCAGCAATAGTGTAGCCAACAGGACCAGGGCAGTGGTTGTCCCCTGTACTCAGCACTGATGAGGCCACATCTTGAGTCCTCTGTCCAGTTCTGGGCCCCTCACTGTAAGAAGGACATTGAGGGGCTGGAGCATGTCCAGAGAAGGGTAATGAAACTGGTGAAGGGTCTAAGAGTAAGTCCTATGAGAAGTGGCTGAGGGACCTGTGTTTGTTTAGTCTGGAGAAAAGGAGGCTCAGAGGGGACCTCTACTCTCTAGAGCTGCCTACAAGGAGGTTGTAGCTATGTGGTGTTTGATCTCTTCTCCCAGGTCACAAGTGACAGTACAAGAGGAAATGAGCTCAATTTCTTCCAGGGGAGGATTAGGTTGGATGTTAGGAAACATTTCTTCACAGAAAGGGTGGACAAACACTGGAACAGTTGATGATGGAAGTGCATTCATTCCCAGCCCTGGAGGTATTTAAAAGACAAGCAGATGTGACATTTAGGGACATGATTTAGTGATGGACTTTTCAGCACTAGTTTAACAGTTGGACTCAGCAATCTTAGAGGTGGTTTCCAATCTTAATTATTCTATGATTCCCATTCATGTCTGATATGGAGTGTGGATGAAAGTGAGCTGCAGCTGAGGAGTGATTACAAAAGGTTCTTCCACCCTTCTTCCAGAAAATGAGTGTCTGACTGACTGACTCCAGAGCCCAATTGCAAGAAAGCTCTTCCTTTCCTCTGCTCCTAACAGGCAGTACAGGCAGCTCAGAAACGTATTGCTAGTAATAGTCCTTTACTGAAAGCTTTATTAGGCATGAGAAACTCCTCCCTGCACCACCTACTTGCCCAAGGGCAGGTCCTTTCAGAGAGAAACATTTAACACACAGGCATCTGATCTTAGATGTGAGAATTTAGTTCTGCAGATGATGTTGATCACTACGCAGGCCAATCTTTTGAAGAAGATGTTCCAGTTTGGCATAGGTCCATTAAACATATTCATCCACCTATTCACTATAGAAATGGAAATATCATCTGAATATCCTGATATACAGGTGTGGTTTAATGATTACACTGCAGGAGGACAACAGTAGTGTAAGGCATGAGCTGTCAAAGCTCTTCCATGGTCCAGGGTGTGTTTGTGGGTTACCTAAATCCCTGCTGTTAAAGTATTGTTTCAGATTCTATTGGTGGTATTGAACCTACCTTGGTTAAACCTTGCTTCCACAGTTTAAATGTGACTTGGGTTCAAGCAGAGAGGAATATTTTGTATTTAGAGGTAATCTTTATTAAAAAAAAAAAAAAAAAAAAGGAAATCAGTCATATTAGTCTAATTTAAATGATCTAAACTTTTTTGAAATGGTCTAGTAAAATTTGAAAATTTGAGAGGAATCAAAAAGCTCATGATATAGAAGAACAAATTGTCACAAAAAGCCACCAAAGCCCCTATCTCTGGAGGTTTTGAAAGGTAAGTCAGAAAAACAATTTTCCAGAACAGTTCAGATATATCTGCTTCTGTTTTCAAATTGAGAAAAGCCTAGATAATATCTTGGTCTGTTTTACCCTTGGCTTCTATAATTCCAGTAACTGGCTGCTATCAGAATAGTATAATGCCTGTGTTGTCTGCTATTGCCTTCAATGTAAGAAAAAATCTCTGCACTGGGAGAAAACACGTTACCCAAACTTATCTGATGGATAAAAGTAGGTCTATTTTTGTGAGGTTCCTTGGGTTTCTTTGTGTAATTGTTGTTTGTAAGTCACTTTTATATACTGTAAGTCAATTGTGCTATAAATGAAAAGTTGATATTACACATTCACTATAGAAGTCCAGGTTCCATGATGAACTATCTGTGGTGAAATGTGTAATTTAATCAACCTGCAATGGCATCTCTAGTTTCCTTCATTGTAGAGGATGAAGGATATTGTGCTGTCAGATATTGCAGGATATTGTGCTGTCAGAGCTCAGTGGATGACGAGGAGCTAAAATTAATAGATAATTTAAATTAAGACCTGTAGTGATGGTCTAAAAGAGTATTTCTCCCAATTTTAGATAATGTAACTAACTGCACCTAGAATCTTATAGAAAATAGATACACAAATCCTAATCATTAGGGACAGACATTTCTAGCATGATGTCATGATATATCCTTAATTAATACTTCTGGTAAACCTAGCCTAAGACAGGACTAAAATTATTTGGGCAAATTCTAATACCCTCACCTGAAACATCATAGTATTTTTCTTCAAGAAGTTCTACTTAAATGAGAGGGACAGCTGTGGATTTTGTTACACCTTAACTGCTATGAAAACAAAAAAAAAGCAAGGTTAAAATAAGATCAAGGAGTAGTTGATTAGGAGACTTTTTTTTTTAAAAGAAGAACCAATGATCAGAGAACAGAGTGAGTTAACAGTCATCCCTCCTACCTGCACAAGCTGCAATGGGACTCAGCTGCATTTATTATTCCAAAATAGCAGGTGCACCAACACCAACTGGAGAATACCTAGTATATGTACTGCTTTTCATGTACTTTTTGTATAAAGAACAGATTGCCTTTATTGCTCCTGACCTTACATTTCTTTGTCAAACATATCAATCACTCTCCCTAACCTTTAATAGGAAAGGCTAAAGTTGTTTACTGCAGCAGTTCCTATTCACCACAAGGACACCACCTCCATTCTGAACCAGGCATATTTGCATACCTACCACTGATTATCCAAAAAGATTGCTTCTTCTCCTAAAATATTTGTCCATTTTATACATTTTTTTTCCCAAGGAGGTCATTCATTGCCAGTGAGGTTAAATCTAAAAGTCAGCAGTATTTGGCAGAGATTTATGTGGGAATAGATATGAGTCTGTACAGCTCTCAGACTGATTAAATAAAGAATGTCATGGGAGTAGTATGATAGTATATGCATACTCCAGTAAATGAAAGTAATGCATTAGAATGCAGCTTTAGGGTCTAATTTAAAAACATAATTCAGACACAGGCAGAAGCCTTTAAAATATTGGCAGATGTCTTCATACTGTATTTCATATAGAGGACAAAGTGGATTAAAGATAAATGTAATCCAAATAATGGTGCTGTTTCATTTATTTTTTTCACTTACGTTTTATTTCTTTTAAAGAAATTCAATTTGTAGAGGATTGTTTTCTGAGTTTTCATATTTTTATGCAGATCCGCTTAAAAATATGAGCGGGGGAAAAACCCCATTCATTACAAATTGCTGCTTTTCCTGAGACAGCCCATGGTAAGTCACAGTTTTTAGTCAGCCTAGGTGAAATAAATACTGTTGTTAAAAGGAACATTTCAATAAGCAGGAACTTTGATTCCCCTCTTTCTGTCTGCCATCCCCTTTCAATCTCATTATATGTCAAGGTGATTAGGCTTAAATGGTTATTCTCACTTAGGATTCTCAACTTTTATTGTAGCCCATTGCTGAAGGACAGACAGGCTATTATTATCTCTGCTCCATGTTATATTTTTCCCTAGTGACATTCTATCAGGTTGGTGCTTTTACAATTTTTTTTTTCTTCCACCTTCCATACACTTCTTTAGAAGTCAGGAGAAAATGAATAAAGCTTCAAATGTGGCTAAAGCATATTGTTAAATAAAGTGAAAGATTTAGGAAAAGTTGGCTGGGCATTGTGACACACGTTTATGTTCTTCTATGTCTGAATAGACAGACAATTGATCCTAAGTGGAGACTTTTTAATTTTCTCATTCATTTAAATGCTTTTGATGGATGTCTTTGATTTTCACTTGGACTTTACAGCATCCCCTTCACTGAGCATTTTTTCTACATCCAGAATTGCGAATGGATGTGAAGGAAAGCAATCTGTGTTTGTTTTGAGCTTCAAACAGTTGAACAAGTTGAATACAAATGTAATGTTAAAACAGTATTGACTATATTTAGAATTTCAATTCCATTTTGTGTTTGTCTAATCGCTTTAATATCAGTCTTGCCATTAAAATCATGGGGGAATCTCTGAATCTCTTCAGTGGAAATAGGACTGGATTCTCTCAGCTTTTCGCACCCACTGTGCAAGTGATTGGCTCAATGCTTGGAGGTAATGAACGCTTTGGGCTTTCTTGGGGTGTAATTCAGCTGCCAGAATTCTCTATTTTAAAAGAATAAACCCACAGCTACCTTAGAACTTACTTTTCCACACAAATGAACACATTTTTTCTTCTAGGAAAGTTTGTTAATGCTGTTTAAGCAACACCATTAATATACATTGCCCCTTATTAAATCAGAGTGGTCATGCAGGCACACCAGCAGTCAGTGACACCAACTCTGGTAAACCAGAGAGATGAGAACTGCACCCACTGTTTCATGGCTTTGTTCAGAGGACTCCAGTATTTACTACAAATACTGATTGGTATTAGTAGACCTCACTGCAAATACTGTCAAACCCCATTCTTTACCATTGTTTCTTATCAAGCTGTTACAAAGCATTCTAGACAAAATATCCAGTGGGGTATGCAAGATTGGACATAACCCCTTGAAATTTGCTATAATTTGGAACCAAAAATGGCAATCATATTTTGAACTGTGAGGCAGACTAAATTTTAAAGTAGTTTTCTCATTCAGAAATAATTTCTCTTTTCTAGATCTGGTTAAATAAAGGTCTCTTTCTCCAGACAACAACTGATGGAATGAGAGGACACAGTCTCAAGCTGCACCAAGGGAAATATAGGTTGGATATTATGAAAAAGTTTTTTACAAAAAGTGTGATAAAGTATTGGAATTTTCTGCCCAAGGATGTGGTGGAGTCACCATCCCTGGATGTGTTTAAAAAAAGACTGGATGTGGCACTCGGTGCCATAGTTTAGTTGAGGTGTTAGGGCTGGGTTGGACTCAATGATCTTGAAGGTCTCTTCCAGCCTAGTTTGGTGTGTTTAGCACTAGCTAAAATCACTAGATTTCTGTGATTCTGTGAAAACACCTGGAGCTGTATACTTCTATGACTGCAGATGAAACCATGAAACCCTACTCCTGGCCATGACCAAATCCCTTACATTATCTCATGATGATGCAAGGGCTTTCCTATATTCAGTAGCTTCAGTGGACTCTCAGTGGGAGAGTGAGAGAGACATCCTCAAGTGAAGATGATCCTCAAAGCATGTTTTCCTTCTTTCATGACCAGTCTACTATGGCCATAAACAAAGTATAAAATATCTTTATATTTGTATGGGTTTTTTGGTTGGTGGCATTTTTCCGTTGGTGGCTTCTTTTGGCTGGTGGCTTTCTTTTCAGTATTTTTTTTTTGTTTGTTTTTAATCACAAGTATTACTTGTATTACAACATCTCAGAGAGGAGTACTAGCAGAGATGGAATCATCTTGCAACTGAGAAGCATTGTGAACCAAATCTAAACATGAGTTGATTAATCCTATAGGCTTCAGAGTAAGCCCTAGCTGCATTCCAGTGAGATTCCAGTTGCTTTCCACTACAGCAGTGCCCAATTCTTGGCTACACTCTGTGCTAAGGTGAACAAGATCCACACAATTTTGTTCCTGCATTAAAACTGATCAGGAAATACGGTGCCTGTCCCTGGTCCTAATGATCAATTTATGTGAATAGTGCTCTGGTAGGGTTTTGAAGGACAGCAACCTCTTTCCAGATTTGCCAAAACCAAAACATAGAAAGTGCAACAAATGTAATAATAGCAAAAACCCTGATATAAAGAATGAGAAAAAAAAAAATGGAAAATATAAAAATCCAGTGTTTTTCAGTCTGCTATGAAAGCTAATTTTCTGAATTTTATTTAATTCAGCAATAACAAATGCCTCTTAATTTACAGCAAAATGCTCTTTCTTAAAATACAAATGGTTTTGGAAACTTTTTATTTCTGTTTGTTTTGTTTGGCTGACATAAAAAAAAAAAAAGTTTTTGTTTTTTTGTGTGGCATATTCAATGTGGAAGTTCTGGAAATGGAAACCATATGCTGTACCAAAACTATGGTAAACAAAAGCAATTAAGATTTTTCCGAAGCAATTTTTCTGAAATGTGTACATGTTCATTTTTATGAAATATGTACATATGTGAGGAGAAGGGGAGAGAATGCCTACTACATGTGTACATATGGCAAGGGATTGATTAGGCTGAGTACCTGGCTAATAATACTATCTCAAAAGCCTGGAGTGTGGCAGAATGGAAAAATAATGGGAAAAGACAGACTGGAAGAAATTAACTGAAGAAAATGTGACCTTTTTCTTATAAAACTTGTATTTAAAATAACTGTGCCTGTTTTAAGGAAAATTTAAAACAAAATTTTAAAGGAAAATTTAAAACAAAGCAAAGCAAAACACCAAATAAAACTGATCAAATAAAAAGCAATGCAATCATAGGAAACAGCAGATTTTACAGATTAAGTAGCTATTGTCACCCTTCACAGAAGATGGGAATACAGTTACAAAGAGCAGTGCCTGCTATAGGTTTTACATTTCTGTGATGTGCACGATAGTTATGGGATTATCATTGAGCATTGCTCTTGTCTTTATTTTGCTACTTACTCTGTGCTTCTATTCCAGGTGCCTTTTAAATCAAGTACCTAAACTTCCTTGCACTACTAATGAATAGAGAAATGTACTTCTGAAGGGCATAAGAGATAGACTGAATCCACTACGTATCTTTAAATGCTTCAGCCTCATGACAAATGCTTCATCTTGGTCTGTGCTGGGAAGAGTTCTTGGCTTGGTTCTTATCCTTGCTGCCTGAGCAGCCCAGGACAGGTAAATTGCAGCCCAGGTGTTCAAAGTGCTGCCACCCAGGCACACCATGAGCATGCTGATGCCAAGCTCTAGATGAGCTAACAGACATTTACAAAGCCAGAAGGCAGATCACAGGATTCCACTTAATCAAATCAGTTCTTGAACTCTACGTTCAGAGAATGTATATAAGTACATATATACACATGTAAATGTACACAGAGATGTTAAGATACACATCAGCCAAATGTCTGCTGAGAGACTGGGCTGACTTGCCAGAGCTCTAAAACCATTACACAGCTATGCAGAGCTTTGATCTAGTCATTCTTGTGCTTTGCCTCAGACAGGATGGATCACTACTGGCACTGAAATCCCTTACATATTCCAGTCATAGCACCATGTCCAGGAATATATTTGAGAACATGAACTTTTTAGATAACATATTTTTGAAAGCATAGCAATATTATTTATTTGAAAATCTAGAGAGACAATATATTTTAGGAATATTTTAGGAATAGGTTAAGAATAGTACATACATACTCTGGTTCCTCTTATTCTGCCTGGTAAGTCTAGTAAGTCCCAAACTAAAACACCAACTTCTGAAAATATCTGGAACAAACATTTCTGTCGGGGCAAAAGTTCTACATTTTATGTGCCCATATTCTTCTGGTTTATAAACTCCCTCCTCAGATGTATGTTTTATTTAAGATTCATATCCAAATTTTGAACACTTGTATAGTACGGTGTAAGCAATTTCAAGCATCTTTATCAGGTGTTGGTCACAGTGAGACCACACTAGAAACATTTACAATCTTCATAAACTTCCCCTTCTCTAACTCTATGTAGGGCCTATATGTGGAAAATACAGGCCTTCTCTCTGAAGACTATTAGAGCCTTCATCAACCTATTTTCAGGCAGGACTTTCAGATATGGTGTACTGAAAAATGTTAATACCTGACATGAAACTTCTGTGAACCAGAAAACACTTCCTTCAGGGTTTCAGCAACATGTTGACAGAATAGACACTTTAGTCTGCATTGATAACAAATTTGGCACTATTATCAGTAGTGAAAAAGTATAAGAGATTGAACCTGGCAAAAAATTAACTGAATGTAATGCAGTTTGGCATTAACCTAACACAAAAATAGCTTCATAAATTAACCAACTTGAATTTCGCTCCTTTTAGGACAAGAAAAGAAAAATAATTAGGGAACATTTTCATTTGCAAGAACATCAATTACCATAAGCTACATGTGAAATGCTGCTGTGTTCAGATAAGGAGTTAATCTACTTTACTAAATAAATGTGTCACCCTCACATAGGTGAATTATAAAATTATGCACTTAAATTATATGTAACCAATGTATGCTGTAAGATTTACTTTCCTAAATGCTTTGAAAATTCTGTGAACAGAGTGAATTCATATGTATTGCTATTATAATATATTGTTCAAGCAGTTTAAAATTCAGTAAGTAAATGCAACACAGAACAAATCTTCATTTAAAAATGTAGGTCAGTATTTACAGCATGACCTTTGTGGATAAAGAAAAGATACCAGAATTTTTTCTGATATAGAATTTAATATAAAAATTAGATGAAGAGAATATATCCAATTCTAGGAAAGGCAATAGGTCTAATGAATAAATGCAGGATAACTTTGGTTTTAGTTACAGAATTGGTGAGATGAGAGTGAGGATATGGCATACAGGTATGAAATCCCTCACATTTAATAAGGCATTGAATGAGACGAGGATGAAGCAGGAGAGGGCTACCAAAAATGCACCCTTGGTAGTTTTGTGTGCAGGTAATTTGAGGAGCTATGTATCTGTTCAGGTTTTCACAAAAACATGAATACGATTACATGAGTCATAGTTCTGTATCTGCGCAGTTTCACAGATATTAGAAGATCTTAGGGGGTTTAGGATGCTTCAAAATTTATTTTTTCATGGACAGATTGGTCTTGTAGTGCATTTCAAGTTCATACTTCAACATTTGAAAGCATCAGCCATAACACCTATTTTTATAGCCTATAAATAATTGTTTCAAATTTGAGTTTAAAATTAGATTGCACTTTTGATATTTCTATTCCTATGCTGGTGTTTAGATTAAGAGGGAGGCTGAAATAATTTTTTCCTCCAGATACATAAGTAAATTCTTTGACTTTTGGCACATACATTTGGAAAAATTCTTTCTCTGTTTTTTCCCCTATTGATCTGTAAGTAGTATCTATGTCAGAAGGAGGCAGTAATGTTCAGTGTTTGAATGGGGCTTGGGTAAGACTAGTGAACTTGGAGTTTAAGGGAAGAAAATCCTGCAGTTTGACTTGACCCTATAGTGTGAATTCCAATGTATCTTATGGATCAATGGCATTTCAGTTCCCTGGAGCCTAACACCTAGTCCTCAGCTGAAGCACTATTTACATCGTCTGAAAGAGTTCCTTGTGAAAAGATAGCCATCAGTCTTGATGAGAGCACTTTGGGAAACAGGTGGGACCATCCGACATTAACCTCAGTAATTTGTTCCCAAAGTTAGTCATTTCCATTGATAAAAATTCAAACCTAATTTTAATGTCAATTAACATGCAATTGAGAAAACTGCTGGTTTTCTGTTATGTTTCTCTGTCTCTCCAGTGTCTCGCATTTATCCTGACTTCCATTGTATTTAAAATTAATGTTTGTAAAATTAATGGCCGGTTCAGGATGCCCTCTTATTTAGAGACATGATTATTAAGGTGAAAGCTTGGATTATTTTTGTATGTACTGACTATTTTTGGGTTTTTTTCTTCAGCAAAGAACATGGTAATCTAATTGTAGACTTTGGTTTTTCTGGCACATAGCACAGGTACCCAGCACTCACCACTGATAACAGAGACCTAACTTTGTAGTGGTGCCTAACTCAAGTGCTGAAAACTCTCTGGGATGAACATACTAAAGACTGATTCTGAAGAACTCCCTGACTCTGAGATATTTCACTTTGCACATGGGTACATATAAAATTTTCTGAACAGAGCCAATCCCTGTGGAGGATCCAAGGACACACTGTATAACTGCCTTGCCACCACATTCCTGTCAAGGTTTCAGATATGGGAAAATTTTTATTGAATCGTTTTTGCATTTGCTTCCAGACTGTTGATGAAATACATATCAGACACATTGAAGAGCTTTGTGAATGCTCACCAGAACATTTCACATGCATTGAAGATTCCACCAACAGATTCTTGAACTGACAAGGAAAACGTTAAGTATTACTTTTTAAAGGAAAGGAAAATCTATTCAAAGATTAATCTTATTTTTCGATTTGCAAATATATGAGCTATATTTTTCGAATGCAATATATGAGCTTTTAAAGGTCCTCAGATTTGTTTTTAGAAGTCGTTTCCCCTGTAACCAGAATGAGTTATTATTGTAAATTCTACGGAACACATTTAATGCGTGGGTGTTCAGCAAACCACACTGCAAGGGTGGTGTTTTTTGTTTTCTTTCTTCTATAGTTTAGGTCACATTAAATAGCATGTGCCAACTATCTTAAGAAATAAAAAAACCCAAAAAATAGCAACTCTCCACCTCCTTCCCTCAAGTAAGTGATTAATCCTAGTATTTACTACATTCTCAAAGGCATTCGGCTTCCACAAAATAAACAAACAGCACAACCAAAAAGTCACAGCTGCCCACTTTCAGTGTCAGCTGTTTGAGAGATGAAGGGCTAAATGCAGTCCATTTTGTTATCTTGCAGCTGGGTTTCCTATGATGAAATATCCATTGATCCATTCCGTTTTATTGGCTTTAGATGAGTTTTTTTCTGATATGGCAGTAGGAAACCTCTTGTGCTATATAATTTAATCATTGTATTGGAAAAAAAAAATCACATACTTTGTAATTTTTTTGTCCTTGATATTCTCCACATGTTTAGAGCACTGAACAGCTGGGGCCATAGAAAACATTTAGAAATTACATTCTTTTATGTAGATCAATCACTTTTGTATACATTGCACCAGGCAAAAGAAAATTGTTCATTTCCATGTCAGTGGGAGTTTGATGTCTTAAAAGAATCTTTCAGACATTAGTGTGGGCCACTGTTTGTTTTCCTTTGGAAAAATAAAGGGAACTATATGTTCAGGAATGAAGTTCTAAAACTGGTTGAGGGTTGAAAAATGAAATACATAAACCAGTAATCTCTTCTCCCATAATAGTATTTCTGACTTTAGACTGAGAAGCATAATTTCCTTCATCTAATGTTATTTGGGCAGCCATAAACAAGGTCAGAAAGAGCCTGATATGCAATGTAGACTATGAATAATCTTGTTGTGAGTTAACAAATAAACAGTAATTTTAACAGAGATTTGTGTTATGTTTGTGTTATGTCTTATGTTTTTATATGACATTATAAATGCCTTATATAATGATTTTTTTTTCCTCTGACCTTAATGGCCCCTTTTCTGATAGAAGGACTTGTCATAAGTGGCTTCAAGTGGAGAAAAGCCTTCTTCCAAGTTATCTTATATTGCAGCAATGCATCACAACAAGTCACTTCAAGACGTTTATGCTGTGTAGCTGCAGTTGTGTTCAAGGCACCATTGTACTGAATAAGTTCCTTAAATATCCTGCCAGGAGTGACAGACCAATGTCTTTTAGAGACCATCTGCAGAGTTTAGCTACTCCTCCATTAAGCTGTGAACCTTGAAGATCACTAGTGGCATATTCCCTGATAGCTCAAAAACTCCTGGAGAGGACTATATCTGAAGATGTGACTTGCCTGGAATTACTTAATGTAGGAGATTTTAATTTCCCTCAGTTCCCTGTTTTTAAAAATTTGATTTTGGCCAGATGCTGGCAAGGTGAAGAACAATGATAAAGATAAGAGAATCAAAAGATAAATACAAACAAAATAAAGGCTGTCCTAGTTTAACAGGATTTTCATGTCAGCTGGCTTCTTCTTCACTAGCACTCAGAAAATATCCCCCTCTTTCTTAAAAGGAAGACCTTCAAGCTCTGTACATAATTGGGGTATCCTAGTAAGCAGAATATGAAAAAACAAGATATGAAAGGGATATGAAAAAGCATGGTGAAACAAAAATAGGTAGACACAGTTTTAAGACCAACTACATTCAGAGCAATTGATATGGTGAATATATAGATAATTTTGGGTCAGAAATATATATGTTTTATTTACAGCTATTAGGGACATAGGTAAAGAGTATTGAGTTCTGAGATGTTTTATTGACCACATGGAAAGGCTAATGGAAACACAAGCACTAGAAATTCACAGTGAAGAATAAGTGCTGAATAAAAACACCTAATAAGTGTTAGAAATCTGGGGCAAGAAAGATTTCATTGAAACTGAAAAATATTCTGTTGCATTTCTAGACACTTACAGATAACTGCCAGCAGTGGAAACGAATAGGTTTAGTTGTCAGAATAATGGATTGTGAAAACTAGAAGTGTCAATGATCAGGGTTATTGACTCAGAATAAAACTGTGAAAATTTTCTCACCCTCCAATCATATTCATTTCACCTGATTTGACCCTGCGTTATCTGTGAAGTCAAAAGAAATTCATTTTCCTGATTTCTAGCTGGAACAATGTGACATAGGAAAGGCAATTTCAAAGCTGGCTTTCCTTTTCTGAAAAAAAATCATTGGTGTCCTAGATTTTAGGTGAGAAGAAACCCTTCTGTCCAACTATCCTGATCTCCTGCAAAACTGCAGCCTAATTGCTGGGTCACATCTGCATTGTCCTTGTAAAATCTTAAAATTAACCTGTCTGAAGTGTGAGTGTTGCAATGTTTTTGAGTGATGAGTGACCTTCAGCATTGTGAAAAAGCCCCAAGCTAGCAGCCAAAACCCTGTAGTCAGTCATGTATAGGAGGCAGTTTTCATTTTGAGTGGTCTTCATGACATTTAAAGGTTCTTTTCCTTGGCATGGATAAAGATTTGGTGCTACTCAAGTTTGAGCAAAATCTGAATGATTTCATGATATCACTGGTGGTAGATTTCTAGATTTTTTTCACAGCTGAATGTCCTCTGCACATTCAAAATATAAATGTAGGTGCCTTCAAATATTTGTAGTCCTGGGAAGAATATGAATAGTTTATCAAACATTCGGGATGGGTCCAAGGAAATCAACCCCAAATTTAGGTGAAAAAAGCTTCTACAGCATTTTTAACTTCCCAAGTCTATGTGGACAGGTACAGACAGATCCACTCCACACTGCTTGTGTCCCACATGGGCCAAGCAAGAAAGAACTCCAGTCCAGAAGATGTGTACCAATGTTAAGAAAATACTATGCTTAAGCTGGTATGTCCTCCTATATGACTTAGAGAGCTGGAAAACCATGAGAAGCTGTTCATAAGAGTAGTGCAAGGGAGGGCACATTTGTCAGGTGGACAGAATGGCCATGTGGAATCCAGACTGGAACTGGCATCTGTCTAGACTGATTGCAGCAGAGGAGATCAGGTTTGTCTGCACTAGTCTGGACAAGCATTTCCACAGCTACCTTGCTTTTGAGAGGCAATTGGTGCTCTCATGACTGCCCAGAAGTTTTGTATGTCACACTGCGCTGTGGCATCAAACTGACACCAAAATTTGGGCAGGATACCATAATTCTCTGACTCCCATTTTGTAGGTACTCCTGATTTCCTTTGCTGTTTATGCTTAACTCATGTGAGTTCGTACTATCTCAAACCTCATGTATCCACAATGCCAATGAAAGAGGGAAAAGTGGGAATATGGGTTGAGGTTTGCAGAATATGCCTAAGGAACAATGATATATGATAATGAGATACAACTTCTTGAACTAATTGAAAGAAGAGTTTAATCAAATCCTGCCTTTTAAAAAAATTCAATACTCGGGGTAGAAATGTTTATGTTTCCAAGAAATAAAAATATGTTCATTGACCTCAAGACTAAATGTGAAAATATGTCTTGCCTGACACCAAATTATAAAGCTCTTGCTGATCCTAGACTATTGATGAGAATATTTATTTTCCTCAGCCCATAAAAACTAGCAAAATATTGCAGGGAGCACATATGAGCTGGTGTAAAAGAAGACTAAATGGCATCAAGATCTTTGCAATTTCTAATCACTATAATTCTATGATTTGATTTAAGATGGGTTGCGACATAAATACCAAGCAGCTTAGTATTTTTTTTTTCCATTTTGGGACATCATGAAAAATATATTTTTTTAATACCTATGTAAGCACTGATTTTTACAGATGTCCTATGAGTTGGATAATACATACAGTAGCTACAAATTAGCATATTGTGCATACGTTGCTTTGTGTGCTTTCTGGAAGGGCTCCAAGGATGACTGACTAACACATGGGATGTTTCCTCTTCTCAACATTAATGTGAAGTCAACACCTGCAGTGATGTAAGCCCATGACTCACCTGCCTGAATGGAGGTCTCTTTAGGATCAACTGTTGTGTGCAGAATACATCTGCAACATCCAAATAAATGAGCCCTTCTAAAGTAAGTCAGCACTACCCCTATTTAGAATGCAAGGCCCTTGTGAAGGCTGAGGTGAAGCAGCTGGCTAGCAGCTTTTGTGAGTCATTTTAAAAAGCCACTCTCACAGCTGGAGAGAAAATAGCCCTGGCAGCACTGGCAATCCATTATGAAATGCAAAAAGTCCTTCTCTGGGCGGAAGGAGAACTTCACCCAGCTGTCAAGTGTTTGAAATGTTGGGGGAAAGTGTGCGCACACACGCACATGGTCCTGCTTGCAATGCAAGGCATACAGGGGCCACATTACATAAAATCAAATCTCCCCTGAGAATGAAAAAACAGCATGGGCATGAGTTCGATTTTTAGAAAGGAGCAAGGCTTTTGATGAATGGACGTATCAAGCACTTTCTATAATCCAGGAAAGAATGGTCTGCAAGTGTCTTTTCTGATTTAAATTCTCCTTTTCAGCATACCTGTATCAAAAAGACACTTGACCTCTCTTTACATTTTGTCCAGCTGTATCGATCTGAAAGTTTCGTATTGCAGAGAAAGGAAAATTTAAGTGGAAGAATAATCAATCCCTAATCTCATCTTTTTCCATTTGGCAAATGTGAAATGTAGTTAGTGAATGGCTTCTAAATGTAAATCAATTTAAACCAAAACTTGCTGATGCTGCATATTTGCAGCATAATAAAAGACTAATTCAGGAGAGTCCAGAGAATGAAGCAGTGATTAATTCAAGTAGAAAGACGTGGAGAAAGATGTCTTGCATAGCTATGGAGCCTGAAGGGATTCCATGGGAATTTAATTTTTAGACCAATGAGAAAGGGGATCTTTAGAAGTGAGACACAAACACAGGTTTTCAGAGCTTCTTTCTGGAGTTCACCTTATTTACTGCCACACAAAAGGCAGCCTGGGGAGCATTTTCATGGATCAGTAGTGACATCTAGTGTTAATTCACACTGATCCTCCCCAGCTGTCCCACCGGGAAGCCAAAATAACCTGCCTCTGGCAGCAGTCCTGAATATGGCCCCATCCTATGATTAGACAGCAACACCACATCACCTTTACATGCCAGTGGTGCCAAATGTAGGCCCAAATGAGGCCTCAAAACTTGTAAAAATTCTTTGGAATTGTTGAGAAACAATTTTTAAATTTCTTGTGTCTTTCTGTTTGAGAAGTATTAGCACATAGAGGCAGCCAAGGACTCTCCATTTTAATTTAAGGTGCAAGTTAACCATAACCAAATGGTAGCTGTTGGATGTGACCAGAGATAATTATCAAATTACTGGGTTTAAATGGAAACTAATGAGTAGAACAATAGCTTTATTATCTGTATAACTGCAAAGTATATGATTGTTTCTGAAAATTTATTAATTTCAGGTTTTTACTATACCAAAAGGATGATAAGCTGCAGGAGATACAGAGAAGAATTTCTGTAAAGACAAAGCAATGAAAAGCAGATCTTATACTGAAAGATCAAGAGACCAATCTGTTTCCTTAAATGAAGGGAGAAAAGAAGTCCAAGTTTAGACCATATATATATATATATATATATATAAATATATATATATAAAAAAATATATATAAATATATATATATAAACAATATGATAGCAAAGAGCTATTTAAACTTCTAGAGAGAAATATACAAAGATGTAGTGACTGCACCTAAAAGGAAAAAAAACTGAGTTGAAACGAAACTTTTTTTATTCATAAAAAAAAATAAAAAATCAGAGCTTGAAGAATTGGTGAAGGCCTGTGGTAGAGTTTCAGTTTCTGGGGCACTTTAATTCAGAATAGGATGTTTTCTAAGAGGAAACATTCTTTCAAATGGGAGAGCAACCATGAGAACAGCCAACTATTGGAGTATATTGTGTCCATTCTAGGAGATTTTTAAGCCCTGTGGAACTTTTCTTGATCTCATAGATTGCTTTGCTTTGAGCAGGTGGCTGGACTAGAAGTGTCCTTAGGATTCTTCCAACCTGAATTATTCTTCAGTGCTATGGTCTTATGATATAAATTAAGGAAGTCTCGGATTCTATGGTAAGTCATTCTAGATAACATTAAGATTATAATCTATAGAGTCTATAAATAAGAAAGGAAACACTGCTTCACAAAAATTACTCATGAACATTTTCCAAATACATGTTTTTTAATTTAATTTTTGGTATTTTAGCAGAAGAAAAGACATGAGGAGAATTTAATGCATATTCAAAATCAAAGAGAACTCATCAAGGTAAAGATTACCAATGCAGTCACAGAATCACAGGATAGTGGAGCTCAGAAGAGACCTCTGTGAGGTTGGAAGGGACCAGAAGTCACCTGTTGCAGCACTTCTGCTCAAGGAGGGCCACCTGGGGCCAGTTGCCCACATCTGTGTCCAGAAAACTCTTGACTATGTCTGGGGATGGAGCCTCCACCATCTCTTTGAACAACCTGTAGTGGTGCTCAGTCACCATCACAGTAACAAAATGTTGGCTGATGTTAAGCCCCTAATATTTCTGGAAAGGGTTTCCAGAAGTAGCAGCTCCATCACCTTCCCAGCGATTGAGGTGAGGTTGAGGACCCTGTCATTCCCTGGGTCGTTCTTCCCGCCATTATTAAGACAGGAGTGACATTAGCTTGTGTTTATATTCAAGTGCAGGGGAAGACATTTCCATAGGTGTTACAGCAGTAGGGCTAAAGGCACATTACTATTGCAGCAAAATACAGCAAAAAATGAATTGGCAGAGACAAGGAAAAAACAACAAATTAAAGGCTCAATTTGAACATCACAAAAATAAATGAAAATTGTATGAAGTGATGGGGAAAGAAATATAACATCTCATGAAGACCCCACAGGCAGATTTACTCCAATCAAATGCCTTCTCTGTGTTGCTGGGACTTGAGATAGATGGGAGAATTCTGTAGGTTGCAGCGGGATAGGAGGTCTTCTAACAGGACATTTTTAACTGAGGTTTAGGTGGGTGGGATACCCAAAATTTAGTCCAAGAAGTATTAAATAAAAGGAAATTGACCTTTTTTTAAGGATGCTGGACCGAGGAAAAGCTGTGGTATAAATCTGCATTAACATATGAGCCGTACCCTTAGCTTCAGAGAGCAGGCTAGCTGTGTTGTGTTCTGTGGATCAAAGGTGACAGGACTGTAGGCTGAGGCATGGGGAAGAAGAGAAAGTAGAAAAAGAGCAAGATGAGCACAAGTTTTTTGGTTGTTTTGTTCTTCAGACATTCCAGTTGCCTAAAAATACTTGTGCTTTTTCAGTATCAGTGACTGCACTTACTTATATATCTGTGAACAAAAATAAGACAATTAGAAGTGAGTAAACATTAAAAATGTAGATATTTGAGGCATATATATGTATATATATGTACATATACAGTTTATTGTATGCTACCATTATATTAAATATTAAATATTTATATTTTTTGCTTCTTTTGAAAGAAAAAAGTCTCTCTTAACAGCAGATACCATCCCAAACTACAAGGAAGAGGTTTGCTGTTTCAGGCTGGGAGAAGCCATACACACACCACTCCATTCATTCCCCAATGATAATTCTACTTTGCTAACCTTGACCAGCAGTGGGTAATGTAATTCCTTATGGCAAAGGAGCTCCAGTAAGTGTCTGCTCATGATCATCCCTGTCCATATATGTCAGCCACCTGTTTTAAGGTCTCTCATACTTCTGCTGTGTAATATACTGATTTTTTGTCTATGCCTGGTCCCAACAAACATATCAGCCTTCATTGTGATCTGAACCAGCAGAAACACTACTTTGCAGAGTATTGTCCATACAAACAAGCTAACCAGCAGCTAGCACACAGTCAAAGAAGAGAAAAAAAAACAGTTTAAGAGCAGCTCCATCTATTATTTTTTTTTGCTAGCAGGTGTTAAAATCTTTGATGAACAAAATAATGGCTCTACCTTTTTCATAAGAAAAAAGCAGACCCCTCTTGAGCCTTAATCCACAAAATCTTGAACAAATGGAGTAAATATTAAGCAACACCTTCAACCATATTTGCCTGACACCTTTACACAGTCTTTAATAATGTTATTAGAAGAGTTAAATGCACAAGTGCATTTATGTCTATGATTTCACTTGTACTTAAACCTATGTACAGGTTTGATAATGCCCAACACCTGCAAAATCATCCTAGTAAATCATCCTAGAAATCAATTTTATTCTAAAACTACATCATTCCATTCTGTTCTTTTCTACTTTGTTTTCTTCTTGATCCATTTGATTCAATAGATTTTCACAATATACAATTTTCCATCCTGCTTAATTTGATTAAGCAGATAGCAGATGCTTCAGAAGACAAGAAAACTGATGGTTCTAACAAATAATTCCTTTGGTTGTATTATTTATGGGCTGAACAATACCATGAAGCCAAAAGGAAGATATTTCCAAACTCAGTTATAGTAAATATATATTTTTTTCTAATGGTAGATATTTTTGTTACTGAACTGCTACTTCCATTTCCAAATCCAGATAACCTCTTCAATGCCATCTGTCAGAGACTTTCACAGGCTCTGCATACTCTGTGAGAAAAGGTTATTTCTTACTCTCTTCCTTTCTTGTGCTACCTGTGAAAGTGACACAATATTTGCCTGCTATTTCAAAATGAGACAAGGCAAAAGATCCTAATTACACCATTTCTATATCCTTAATTATTTTTTTGCTTTATAATGAGATCAGCTATTCCTCTTCTCAAAGATAAACACTGTCAATACAATCATTCAAAACATCAGGTGTATGGATAAAAACAGAAATACTATATTTTCTCTTTTTTTTCTCCCCATCACGAAACACATTCAGTTCATTGCCTTTCTCCTCATGCCACCAATACACTCGCACTGACAGAAAATATCCTGCAAAACAAAGACGTATGTCTTCAACGGTATTCCACTGACTGAAGTGATTTTGGTCCCTCGAAATACCATAATGAAACTGATGAAACAAATATTTTTCCTTATCACAGAATGATAAAATTATTTATGTTGGAAATTATTTCTAGGATGACCAAGTCCAACCATTAACCCAGCACTGCCAAGTCCAAGACTAAACAATGTCCCTGAGAGTCATATCTGCATCATTTTCAAATACCTCTGGGGTGTTGACTCAACTACTTCCCTGGGAAGTCTGTTCTAGGGCTTGACCTTTTCCATGAAAAATTTTCTCCTAATATCCAATAAAAGCTCCTCTTGCCCAAGCTAAACCTTCCTCTTGTTCTATCAATTGTTACCTGTGAGAAGAGACTGACCCCCAGCTTTTTACAACCTTCTTGTGGGTACTTGTAGAGTGCACTTGAAGGCCCCAGAGAAACATAACCCATGAACATAAAGGCTTGGGTGATTTCAGTGATTAAAAAAAGAGAAATAAATACACAACTACAAATTCTAAGATACAAACACTTCTAAAAAGCTGGTTGCACCAGTATAGTTTTATTTTCTGAGAATAATTTTATCATGTGAAGAAGTGCTAGGCCAAAATATCTTTGTCCACCCTTGATGACAGCTGATGTCATAACATATAATAGTGATGTGATGTAGCTAAAGTTGTATCTCTGTGTATAGAAAACTGGCACTGAAGTAAAGTCACTGTGGGCAGTGCTACCCTGCCAGAAGAAAATAGGCCTGGAGTATAAACCAGACAAAAGGATGTGAAATCAGGATTGCCCTCTGCTAAGTTAGCATCAACATGAAAATATGTTAGTGCAGGAAAAATGTCCTCTTGCTGTCTCCTGTAAATCTGACTTAACTGCAATTGTTTGACTAGCTCCAACCATCATTTACAGTGTTTGTATAATACCAGTTATACAAGTGGGCTGTTGTCTGTAAAAGGAAAGTTAAAAAGTGAGTAGTAGTAATTTTGTAGAAGATGGAAATGAGTGTGATAAACATGAGACAGAGAATTTTTTCTTATTTCTCTGAAAACTGAGAGATAGAACATTTATGTAACAAGACAAGTACCATCTGGGCAGGGTTGCAGGCTCCAAGGCAAAGAGCATCATTTGAAATCTCAAGAAGTCCCCATAGTTGCTGTTTTTTTGTCATTTTGGGTCCAGATTGTCATTGGGTTGTATTCAGGTGGGTCCTTTCATGGAGTGGAAGACATGGTCATGGACCTGCTGGGCCTGGGAGTCCCATCATAGCATGAGGGTGAGCGGGATCACCTGACCAGCGCTGTCTCCTGTGGGCAATGGAGAAGGGCAACTTCATCTCACCTTGCTTCTTTATCAGGCAGGTTTTGGACCCAGCTGAATGCCACAGGGAGCACCAGGACACAGGATGGACCTATGGCTCCCCAGGACCAGAGCAGCACCAGTGGCAGCCCCAGCCCTGGGCACTGGGACAAGGACAAGATGAGGCTATGTGAGGCCATGGCCAGGATGGACCAGGCAGAACAGCCTCAGGACCCTGAAACAGGAACCACCTGAAGGAACAAAAGTGCCATCCTTTGTCCTCAGACAAGCTCAGGGAACTGGTCTAGTGAAGCTCAAGTGGCTGTGCTGGCTTGTATGGGGAGCAAAGTTCCAGCAGAACCTGCAGTAGATACTCTAGCTGTGCAGGTTGCTGCTGTGCTGACCTCACTCAGTTTTTCTTTCCTACATTTTATTTTATTTTATTTTATTTTATTTTATTTTATTTTATTTTATTTTATTTTATTTTATTTTATTTTATTTTATTTTATTTTATTTTATTTTATTTTATTTTATTTTATTTTATTTTATTTTATTTTATTTTATTTTATTTTATTTTATTTTAAGTTTACTGCTCCGTCAATAAGAACAAATATCAGTGATCCAAGACTGATCTCATCTCTCCCCTGAACATCTTTGGGGTCACTAGGAATAGAGGATTTGTCAGAAGCCTGCAAGGTTGAGCCAGGGTAGGGAAATGACTCAGAAAATAGCAGCACAGGACTAAATAGTTATTTAGCTTCTTCTTCAAAGTTATATGATTTTTTTAAAATTGATTTTTTTCTTTGGCATGTTTCCTCTGACTTGAGGTCTAGATAGGGAAAAAGTAGAAGAAAAAAAGATGAAAATAAAGTCAACTTCCAAGATTTGAAGGGAAAGATTGCAACAGGCACTTGGAAAGAGATTGGAAAAACTCATAAGTAGAACTGTTTTTGAAATATTAGAGCTTCTTTGTCTGAAAAGATTGGCATAGAGAATGGAAATAAAATCAAAATGAAAGCCTTTGTACATGTCCTATTATTACATACATTTAGCTGCAGGACTTCAGAAATTAAATAGCCCAAAGAAAATATGTTGTTAGAGTATTTCATACAGTTTAACAGCAACAGAAAGAATCTGAATGATTCAAAAACCTTATATAACTGTTTTGTTTTATTCATTTACATAAATCACATTTACCGTAGGTGTTTTATTCAAAATAAAGTTTTGGGAAAATAAATTGAACAGATGAACCTAGGCAAACCTGGTGATTTTTTCATGAGTAGTGTTTGATGATAAAAGCATAAAAGCATAATGTGGTATCATTTCACCACGGCACAATATGGATCATCCATATGGAGCAGAAGTTGATAACACTGCAAAGAAGCAAAAATAAACAGAACAGATGTACTTGTAAAATCAAGTCTGCACCCACCCTGAGTACCTGTTTCTTTGTGTAGAAACTTCTGCAAGTTTGTCCCACAGAGTTGCTGGAACAGGAAATCGTTCATGGATGCTGCACTGCGCACTCGGATTTATGGTCTGGCCATGGTGGAGAGCAGAGCTCTCACATCCCCAGTGTGGGGAGCTTAGATCCTCATGGTGCTAAGCAAGATGAAAAGGGAATATATTTTATTTTCTATCATTCCTCTACAGCCTTCTTGAATCTGTATCAGATTCAAACCTCATTACAGCTCAGGTACTGCATTGGTTGGCTAGAAACAAGGCTCTCAAAATGCCCTGGGTGATGTGGAGTCATGACGAGACTCCTGGGGTACAAGAAGCTCTGCTGCTTAGATTTGGTCTAGTTCTTTGGAACTACCATAAGTTTTCAAACCTTTGGTTTTTATATCCTAGAGAAAACAAAACAGTTTCCATTCTCTTATGGAATGTTCACCCATTTATTCATCTCAGCAAATAAAACAGCAATTACTTGCACAGCATAACTCCAGCCCTCACATCAGAGTGTGTCTCCCATGCCCCTAAACAGACAGAGCAGTCCTGCTGTGCTCTCCATGTGCTGAGTAAGGATAACCAAAGCATCTGGGCAAGACCCTGCTTTGGCCTGCTCGGGTCTTATCATGAATCAATACTGGCTTTGTAGTTATGGAGGTTCAATCACTAATGCCTCCTAGATGACACTGAGGTTTATTCCTCCACTATTTATCAGCTGCATTACCAAGAGCTGCTTACTCTTCTATATCCTTTGCTTAATAAGGAGTTGAAAATGTCTTCTTCCACTCTCTTTCTTACAAACCCATATTGCTGCTCCTTTAAAAGTTAATGTATTTATAAGCATACTGTGCCATTAAAGCATACACCAAAGTACTTGAAATAAAGTGACTGCAAGCTCTGTTGTATGTTTATAAATGCATCAGAAAGTACTTAAAATTATATGAAAAGCTCTCAGTTGTTGTTTCCTTCTTTTTTAAAGCCCAACTCCCTTTTTCCATCAGTAAAATAAGACAGATGTGAATCAGCAGCTCAGCAATTTGGTGGAATGAGCACTTATGAACCAGAATTTTAAAAAGTGGGCACACAGGAATAGGTTCTTCATGACCTAGCAAGGCAGACCATGTGGTCAACATCTGGGAGATACCATACATGGACTCTGATTTAATAAAGTAGTCACCCATCTGCTGCTTTCTCAGAGTGAGGAGAATAAATAGCATGCCACATCCCACACACTCCAGCTGTCCCCAGCATCCAGTGCTCTGCAGTTCTTCTAAAAATAAAAAAGAAACTTTACTGTATTTCAACAAAGATTGCTAGTCAAAAAAGAGAGAGAGAGAGAGAGAGAGAGAGAGACAGTGTGCAGTAGAGAGCTGTTTAAGAGTGCCTCTAAGCACTTCAAAGTGAAGAGGAAAGTTGTCTTTTGTTTACAAGCTCAATATGAGAGAACATTGTGCTTCTGCAGCAAAGAAAGCCAACAGAGCACTGGGTTACATCAACAAGAGCATCTCCAGCAGAGATAAAGTTGTTACCTCACTCTGCTCAATGATTGTCAGACCACACCTGGAACACTCTGCTCAGTTTCGGTCCTGGTCATTAAAAAAAAGTTTGTGGGTGGGCTGGAGAGGGCCCAGAGGAGGGTTACAAAGATGAAAAAAATAGGAAGGACAACACATGAGGAAAGGCTGAGAAAACTGGGTTTGTTCAGCCTTGAGAAAAGAAGACTTAGGGGAGACATTATCACTGTGTTCCAGTATTTAAAAAGTCATTGCAAAGAAGATGGAGATTCCATTTTTCAAATGAGTCACAAGGAAAAGACAAGGGGTAATTGATACAAGTTACTTCTGAAGATATTCCAACTGGACACAAGGGAAAAAAAATTTCATAACGTAAATAATCAGTCATTGCAATAATCTTCCCAGGGAAGTTGTGGATTCCCCAAAATGAAACAATTTTAAGATTCAGATGGACAGAGTGCTGGATGATCTTGCTTAGACCATGCATTTGCCAAGAAATATTGCACCAGATGATCCTTGTGGTCCCTTCCAATCTGGTATTCTATGATTGTGTGATTTTATGATTGTTTGAAGATTACCTTCTCTTCAAGCACTGTCATATAGCTGGCAGACCTATACATCACATGCCATTCTATCTTTTCCAGAAAGTATTCTAGTTATTTCTCCTATTTTCTGGTGGTGTGTTGATATGCAGTGGTATCACTATAACTGGATCACTGAGTCCACAATTAATTGATTGCAGCTCAGTAATGAACACTTTGCAGCTTTACTCAGCACAAGTCTCCTAGCATGAATCAGTGAAACAGTACTTCTAACTGTGCTGTAGCAGCGTGAGCAAGTTATTGCAGAACTTTAGAGGTGGACCCTTCTTTTCCTTAGAGAGGAGAAAGGTTTGAGGCAGTAGGTCTTTCTGTGTTTTCACAGCGGAAAACTACAGGCAGATCACTAGAAGGAATCCACACTGGGTAGTTCAATAAAAATACTAGATACAGTAGACAAATAATCATTTTCCACTCCTACTCAAGTGGGTGCAGACTTAATTTATTTCTTTTTACTCAACCTTAAGACCCTTGAAAGTCTAGAGTACAGCAGTTTCTGTCTGGAGCAGGTCAGAAGATTAGGCAAGGTATATATTTTTATGAAATCTAGTTCTAAATCATTTACTGATTTAACTGATTTAAAGCAGAAAACCAATGCAATGATAATTTCTAAAATATTTCTAAAATACACTTTGTATCTACTTTGCTTTCAGAACAAATACCCTAAAGCTCACATTACCATCTTCCTGGTGCAGCACAATGTCTTGTTGAGTGTAGTAGGACATCTTGCTTTTCAAGGTCTATCCACTCTGCAGTCAAGCATGCAGTCACAGTGCACAGAAATATGCAAGTACTTACTTCAGCTTGCTTGACTCAGAGGTGAAAAGCCTAAAAACCAGCACTGGTTCAGCCCCTGAGACCCCATCCCTGATAGCCTTGTGCTGCCAGATCTGAAGATTGTTCTGTGCTTTCAGTATTACTGTGTCAGGGGGAGTTTAAATGGAATACACACTCTTCATATTTTCTAGTTATAGTGTAGATGTAACCAGAGTAATTTCCTTATTTTTTCCTTTACTGGAATGCACTCTTAGATATTAATATGGAAACCTGTTTCTGTACCTTTTCTGGCTTTTTCAATCTGAATCACACAGAGTGCAAAATAGTGCTAGCCTACTGTACCACACAACTGTACTAGTTTGGACCTGAAAACAACCTAATTATGATAGCATGGCACTGTCTGGAATTGGTGAGCCTCTCTGATGCCTCACTAAATATGTCTTAACTGAGTCTGGATACACACTGTGCAAAAACTGTGGGGCTACATGAAGAGAGAAAATAAAAAATGTCACCTGATTCAGGAGGGGGAAGGCACACAAAACCACTATTCAGTGATCACAAGGATGTCTAAATCATATCATTCCTTCAGAGGCTTTGTATCAAAATTTCTTCACAAAGTTTTCCTGAAATTATCCACTTACCTATTTTTATATTTTATTCAAAAATATGTGTGTTTTACATTAGATCATTATTAACTCAGACTAGTTTTCCAGGAAGTTAGTGTCTAACAGTTTTTTTCTAACTGCATGCCTCACCAGTTCAGCTGCTGCAACAACTTTGTGAGAGATGGCAAGGGTGTCAACAGCTCACACCACTGCATAACTGCAATGCAGACTCCAACACATTCAGAATGAAGAGAACTCAGACATGAGGGCCTATTGCTTCCTAGATAAGTACCTCAGCTACTAACCTATGCATGATAAGTAGGTAATGTTTCTGAAAAACAGTACCCCATGAAGCTGATAACAATACTGTATGTTCTCTTTGCAGCTTTGCTAGAGATGGAGTTCAGATTCCTAACTGGTTTTATCTACATCCCCATGAAGCATTGCTTGGATATTTTCCCTGTCTTTCTTAGAAGAGATGCTTTGGTCAAATGCAAGCAATTAAACACAACAAAAAGGCTCAAGCTAAATATAAGTGTATGTATTAAATTCAGTGTAAATGCAAAAAGTAGATACCCTGGAGTTCTACATGAGGTTAAATGAGAACCTAAATCTAAAGCAGGTGGAATTCTAGAAATCTCTCTCCCAACTCACGCTCTAAAGTTATGATGATGTAATGGAAAATAGGGTGGCATTATCCAAGACAACATGTAATTCCATTAAAACATTTTACCCTAGTGGAAACAAAACAACTAAACTTCTGACAGATGTTTAGAGGATTCTCAGCCTTGTACAAACAAGTTATTATTGGCATTTGTCTAAATGTACTCATATGCCCCCCCTGAAGAGTGAGCAACCTTGCTAGAATTAACAATGCATTACTCTGAAGCATAATCATGAGGGTGCTTAAGAGGACTAATTTATAAAAAGTCTTACTCACCTTTGAGTCTTTCTTAACAGGTCATTTATTGTTTTCTCCTGTTCTATTTAACATCAGGCATATAAAAAGTATCATCTGAACTTTGTACATTCTTTGTCTTCAAGGATTTCTTCTTGCAGAAAAGATATTTGCCATCTGGTGAACCTCCACACGCACAAAATTATAATTAAATTGCCCCTGGTCCCTTGCATTCTGTTTGTCAGAATGTTCTCTGAAACAGTCATGGAGTGTGTTATAAAGTTGGATTTTATTAAAGCAATTGGTTTTGTGTATGGCTTTTTGTTTTCTACACTTCTGCTAAAGATGTGGCACTATGAACAACATTCTAGCCTGTTTTTAAGTTCACAATACTTAAATGTTACATTTGTAAAATTCTTTTCCACTTATTCCATTAATTTAGGTTCTATTGATCTTATTGCTAATTCTCTGTCTCGAACCTTAGCCCTGCACAAACTCCTTGCAGAGATTCATAGAAGGGCATTACACTGCTGAAAGCAGGATGTTTTTGAAAGCAATTTTCTGCCTTGAGGAAATCTGAAACTTCTTGATGAATTATCAGTACATAATTTTGTGTGGCCCTGAAATGTAAAGTAGATTATATAATGGTACCTGATGTAGAGACCTCAGTCCTGGCTATTGAAAGCTAAATGAAGGGTTCATAGCAAATGATTTATTCAATTATAAGTCCCTCCATCTCTGCTCAGAGAATACCAAAGAGTAGAAAAGTATTGATTTCCCATTGTCTTTTTTTACATTGGAGACTGATTGTGATCAGCATGAGTTAACTATTTTTTACTTAATAGTTTGAAATCTGACTCATGCTGGCTTTATCAGAAAAATCATAATGCATTGTTTCTCTCCTCCCTGAATGAATGCTGCTCTTATAACCTAGAGGGCATCATAATGAAACCATTTTTCTGTCTTCCAGGCAAGTAAATATAACAGATAAGATATTTTAGATTAATTCTATGTGTTTTCCTTTTGACTGTGGGGCTCTCTTGATGTATGAGCTACCTATTGTTCTGAACCGTACTGAAGTCTTGTATCATTAGTAGGTCTAGGGAAGCAAGACAGGGAAAAGAAAGTTCATCCCTATCACTTTTCTCACATTACCTCTAAATAATTGTGCCTGTGTAGTCTTGGTTGTAGTCTTTGTGATTATACCTTGCTTAATTGCACCCGTGTCACAGCTATGATAAGAAGGAATGAGAACCTCATTCCTCTGATTTGGTTAAGTATCACTTTCTATAAAATGGAATAATTGTCTTTATGGATCACTGCCACAGACAGAAAAGTAGTTTCAGTACCAACTGAGAGATTTTCCTGTCAGGCAGACTTCTGTGTCCCAGGTTTTCCACGGGAGCAGCCCTAACATCAACATTAGTATAGTTTCCTCACTGCAACCCAAAAGATAATCTTAGGTGAAAACCCCATAAAATTTTCAGACCTTGGTTGTGTCCATCACACAAAAGGATGTGCTATATGTTGTCTGTATGCCAGTCTGAGTGCACTATCCTTGCTGAAAACACAGTGTGCCTTTTGCCAAGGTCATATTCCTGGTTCTGCACTGAAAAAACCTTCTCCTATTTCCATTTCCAGATCCAGACCGCATCCTTGGGACCAACATCCTCTGCATTTTTTGTTATCACATTGTTTGTTGTCACTTCTTTCCCATGGAGTAACTTCTGGTAAATTCAATCAGCGCTGTCATCCTGGTCCTCATAGACTATCAGCTTGACCCTCTCACTCTGCTCTGTCCAAATGGCATCCTAATAAAAATGCTTTAACCAACCCATGGCTAGGCTTCCATGGAAATCTTGGAATTTTGTCATGGTGTCTTGGAAGTTTGTTTGTGGTTTATATCATATATATATATATATATATATATATATATATATATATATATATAAAATACATAATATATAATATATTTCATGAATATCATATATTTAATGTATATATAATGTATATCATATATTACATTATATAAACCACAAATCTTGACAAACTTTCAAGTTTACATTATTAATAATAATGTAATAAGTTACATTTATTAGTAGCATTAAAGGATTTTCTAGGGATTCTGTAGCATCGACTTTGCTTCCCAAAGGCCCTCAGATGCTGTGAATAACAGATTCTCAAAACCTTTCTCTGTTCTGCAGAATGGGCAAGAGCACAAGGAGCTGCACACCCGTAGCTGGAATAATTTCTCCTATTTCAAGGCAGACTAAAGAGGTACAGATCTATGTATACACAGAACTTTGCCTCTTGTTCTAAGAAATGCACAAACAGAAGCTGTCCCTGTATTTTTCTCACTGCCATTAATACAGCTATCACACTAATACTGGTTTAGTTGCTAGCAGTTAGCAATACATTTCAGGCATGTTTCAAAAACCTGGAAAAAAAGATCATCTCATACACTGAATAAACAACTTTTTCATGAATATCCTACACTCAGTTGCCTCAATACAGTAGAGGTTTATTGACTTACTGCAAGCTACATTTGAATGATTGCTTCATATATTATGATATGCAACATTACATCCTGTTTCTTTTCTATTTCTATAGCCCAAAGACTTACTGGAATCGGTGTGTCTTAGACTCATAAAAAATACATGACTTTAAAAAAAGATTATTATATAAAAATCCACCAACCTTGAGAAACTGCAGAGGTGGGGGATTTTTGTTCTGGAATTCATTTCAGTTTGCTAACATTATCCCTATGTATCTTCAGTTTGAAAGTAAAATCTGGAAATTTATAATAAAGAGCCATGAAACAGCTTTCCAGAAAGGAATTTAAAAAAACCTATAAATTAAAAACTCCCAGAAATCTGGATGCCTGATTGCAAGTGAGAATAATATACTTCAGAGCTGGTGAAGAAAGAATTCAAATAATAATCTCTGGTATATAAGGACTTTGCTACTTAGTCAATAAAAGAAGGGTAATCTTCTCCCCAGAGCTTTGCAATATGAACAGAAAATAACCAAAATAAAATGTTTTACATTATGCTATTGTCTGTCATTATTTAGTGAGCCAGAGAGGCAGATGAGAAGCAGCACTTCAAAAAGGAAATATTGTCACTAAGGGAGCACTGTCAAACTACTGAGATGGATGTTTCTTCCCACTGAGTGGTAGGGTACTGCAGAATTGGAGGGCAGAGGAAGGGCTTAGGCCAGAGCAATAATCAGAAGCAGTAGTGAGGCAAAACAACATTGGATTACAATGTGAGATCCCCCATCCCAAAGCAATCATATTTGATATTTTAACCTAAAATTTTATAACCAAGATAAAAATATGCACTTCTTTTACAAATATATATAAATGCACGTATTCAGTGCAGGTATTAGATTTAGATTAGTTCTGAACTACTTCTAGTGAAGTGTCAAAACTGGGTCCATACAATTAGATGTTCGTAGAGGAGGCTGAAGATGTCAGATTAGGAAATGGATCACTGCCTAATTTCCTGCATTCAAGCTTTTTCAAGAGTTTCTTTAAATCTTTGAAGGAAGTATGGGTTGTATTTAATTTTGTACTGCTCTTAAGTAATAGACATATCAAGGCAGAGTTGTGGTACAGCTATGGCTTACTGTGTTTACAACAGCCTTGCTCCCTCTTTACGTTACTGACCCGTTCTGTTGGGCCAGCATCTTGTGAAAATCACTCTCTAAACTCAAGTTAGACCAAATTAACACCATTGAATTAAACAGTGTACAAAATAGACCTTTTCTAGAACAGTGTGATTGAATGGATGTGAGTTCAGGTGCACACACAACAACCCTCAAAAGAACCTTATGAGCCAAAAATAGATATGAGCCAAAAGCTATGTGACCATATCCCATAACGCCAGCTGTCTGGAGTAGACACACTGAGTGCATCCTGTTGAAGTGGGGCTACTGTGCAATAAAGTCATCTACTCAGAGAAAAAACCTTAAAAGCCATAAGTTTGGGCTTGTGATATGCATAGTAAGAAGGGTTATAGGTGCTTCCAGTCATTTGTTTTTAGGTTTTCCTCATGTTTAAAGTTATCTGTTTCAAAGACAAGGGACCAGAGCACATACTGGAAGTGCAGGAGGTGCTTCTGCTTTAATTGTTTGTTCTTTATCCATAAAAATGAGAAATTATAATCTGAACATCTTGAAACTGTAGAAAGAAGATAGGTGCCTAGATGATTAAACATGGACAGAAGTAGAACTGTAGGGGCCTTTATTGGTGCTGTAACGTTAAAAAGCCATTAACTTTTGGGCACATAGGAAATTTGCTAAAATGTGTGAGTTACTCCATTTGATTGAAAGGCAATATTCAAAAAGGCAGGTGAGTCCATTAGAGACTTCACTCACACTATTCAAAATGTCAGTATTTTAACAACATTTTTAATTCAACAAAGAAAATGAATGAAAATCAATGAGTCATTTCTCATTAAAAATGTATTTCAAAGCTATCAAAAAAGTTTAGCAACAGGTTGTCATGATTTAATCTCAGCGGGAAATTAAACTGCTCAGTCACTCCCCAGCAGTGGGATCAGGAAGAGAATCAGAAGGGTAAAAGGTAGAAAATCTGTGGGCTGAGATAAAGACAGTTCGGTTGGGAAAGCAAAAGTCACACACATAAGCAAAGCAAAACAAGGGATGAAATCACTGCTATCAAAGGTCAGGCAGGTATTCAGGCATCTCCAGGAGGCAGGGGCTCCATCACATGTTACAGTGACTTGGGAAGATAAACACCTTCCCTCCTAATGTCCTCCCCTTCCTCCTTCTTACTTCCATTTTATATACTGAGCATGATGTCATCTAGTATGGAATATCCCTCTGAACACTTTGGGTCACCTGTCCCAGTTGTGTCTCCTCCCAACATCCCATGCACTCCCAACTTCCTTACCAGCATGGATTACAACACCAGAAAAAGCCTTGTCTCTGTACAAGCCTTACTCAGGAATAACAAAACCATCACAATATTATGAACCCTGTGCTCAGCACAGATCTAAATCACAGGCCCACATCAGTCACTATGAAGACAATTCTACCCCCTTCAAATCCAGACCACAGGTGTTTCATAGCCGGTGTCTTATATTGCTCAAGACCCAAATACTTCCCCAAAGCTGCATTAAACAAAGTTTAAGACCCTCAAAAATCTTAGAAAATAGATTAGCTTTCTTAACATGGAAGCATTTTTATACCATAAAATGGCTCACATGTATACACTCATATAGGTTAAGTAGAAGACCAAGAAAATATTCAACAAGTATATCTGCACAAATTTGGTGTCTGTCAAGAAGACATCATTTCCTTGCCAAAAAAGCTGAACTTGCAGTCTAACTATTCCTCTCAGGGTTGGTATATAATGAAGTACAATCTCCTTTGGGAGTTGCTTTTGCTGCTGGAATTCAAACTAGAACAAGCAGACGCTACGGCGAGATAAGGAATACTCCTGCTATGCTTCACAGCTGCATTGTACGTCTGCAGTGTGCAATGTGAAATAGTCTTTGGCCTCCCAAGCACAGGCAACGAGCCAATAGAGCTCTTGCATGTATCTCTGTGCCTTTGCAGTCTAAAAAATGTGGTTATGTGCTTTGTTGAAGAAATGGAACCTTGAGGGAATGGAACCGATTATGGGGAGCTACAGGTAAGGAGCAGAAAGGAAAGTGTGTTGCAATCATTTAATCTGCATAGTCCTTAAAATAGAGCAGGCACACAGATGGGTTGGAAATTTCAACATAACATGCTGAAAAACCTCTGAACCTGAGCCTTAGTCTTGTCCATATTTAGCTATTTATTTGCAATGCTTTTGATAGCTCAGAGTTTACTTTTTGTTCATACAGCAACTGTAACGGAAAATACCTCACTTTTCCATCTCAGGAAAGCAAATGTTATAAGAAATGTAGCAGCAAATGTAAACTGTAAAGAATGATGCTTTAAAAAATAATAAAAAAATTCTTTATGTCTCTGAATTTTAATAAAGTTTGATTAGAATTTTATTTATGTCATTTACATGAATTCTATTTCTGCAATATAGAATCCTTTGCAATATTTTAAGGGGATGAGGGAATTCTACAGTCAGAGAACTCTTTTTCAGGTTGTTTCAGAGCTAGACCTAACAGTAAAGGAATAGTGATATAGAGTAGACTTAAAAATATCAGACTTGTTTGTGCTAAAGAGTGTCTGCATTAAACCCCAAAATATTTTCTGTAATGAAATCAACTTCCTAAAAAACCTGTTGGAGTGCCTTTATCTTGGATCCAGCACCCATGGAGGTGGACTGTGGAAGCCTATAGCAATAACACAATTTACTGACTGACTACTAACTCACCAGTTATAAGCAAAAATCTAGTTTCTACTACATTGCAATTACCATAATTTGAGTAGCCATTTATAAGCTACTGATTATTACACTTGGGCTTCCACAAATAAAAAAAGAAAAGAAAAGGAAATGAGAGGAAGAGTTAAGTAGTAAAGGAATGTAGGAACATAGCTGCATTAAGCAGTAATACCCTACCAAGTGAGACAGCAGTAATGCACTTCAAATACAATTATGTTTCTACCAGAAGTCAAGGTCTTCTTAGAATAGTCTTTTCTAAGATAAAAAATGCACTAGGTAATATTCCATTACAAGTATAAACAGCAACTTTTTTATTCTCTTTATAGCACAGTCTTACCACTTTGGAATTGTAATCTAATCATTGGTGTTGTAATATTTATTCCTTTTTAAAATCTTATTATTTCTGCAAAGTCTACAGAGCAGATAATGAGTAAAGTTCTTCTTAAGTGGCAAAGAAGAGTTTAAGTAAATAAGTTTTGGACTGAATTAAGTGATAGAGAAAGTAAATAATAGGCAATGATTTCAAAAAGCAGTCAGGCCAAGAGAATTTTGTGAAGAACGAAGAGATAGGGAATAACCTAAATGACAAATGGAAGAAAAATAAATATAAGGGGAAAAAAAAATTTAAAAAAAAAAGAGAACATGAAAATAGAAGTAATACTTTTAAGATTCACTAAGAGGATCTAGGAGATCTAATTTTTAAAGTTCTAAAGCAACTTATAATTACAACTCTTTTTAAGAAAAATGTGTTGAGGACTAACATAAGAAATCAGAATTTCAAACCACTCAAAAAGGCACCCCTATAAAAAAAAAAAAATTAAAATTTTTTATTTAGTGGAGAGTGTCTTCAACTGAGAAGTAATCTACAGAGAAAACTGGAAAATAAAATATCCAAAATAATCTTTTAAGGCATACAGTAAATTCAGAATAATATTGAAATATAAGGACATGAGAACATTAGATTACAAATTGTGTAGAGGATGGTAAAAAATACTGCTGTTAAAGTCTATCTTTATTCAGCTCTGCATCTGGGAAGGTAGCATGGCAGTTGTGAAAACTGTGTGTGAGGAAAAATCTTTAAGTGAATCAAATTCACATGATTAATGAACCTAAATTTTGACAAAGCCTTATGTGTCTTAAGTATTTCCTGAAGCATTTGCTTAATTTATCCATGGAAAGAATTACTTACTTTTAAAGACCTTCAGTGACAGAACCAGAGAGATTAAAGTTAAGGACTTAAATTAGACCACAGGTTTTCTTTCTGGAATTCTTAGATTAACCAATTTATTCTTACTGACTATAAAAAAAAAAAAAGGCCAAATAATTATGAAAAAATTAAATGCCTTTGTGAGGCATTTGAACTTATACATAAATCAGAGTAGGATTTCACTTTAAATTTAGGTTACACTGTTAAAAATTCTGCTGTTATTAGACTTCTTAAGCCTATTTACATGCACAATTGAGACAGAATTGCAGAAAGATAACATGCTTGACCGCAAGCAAGTGATAGGAGATACAGTATAAGCCAAAAGCAGAGCAGTATTTAACAGAGAAGTAGGACAGTTCCCTCAGTTCATGTAGTTGTCACTTTTGTAGATAAGATTTTTTTCCTAAGCAAAAGCTGATTTGTGGGGTCCAAATGCACCCTTAAACAAGCACATTTCAAAGCAAGTAAAGAGTAAATAATGGCTATGTATTGGTACCCCAATCAAGTATCTGGTCATAATTTTTTTTCTGGACATACCAACACGTATCATTTTACAATGTGTATTGAAAGGTATATGTACTCATGAGGGTGATTTTATCAAAGAAATTGCACTGTCAAGGTATGTTAGTTTCTCAGTAAGTTCACCATGTCAAGTTTCCAAGCAGAATTTTTAATAGGACCAGCAGGAGGAAGTGTTTCTTTTTGTCAATCCTTCCTTCTTACTGTGAACTTTAAAATTCCCTAGTGGAACTAGAACACAGGGAAAAAATTCATCATATTCCTTAAAATGCTTTAAGCTATCAATAAACCATCAGAACATGAGTAGGCTGCTGATTACATAATCAAACTTGCAATGTATGCATTAAATCTGTTTTTAAAAAGCCCTGTTCACTGAAAAATTGTAACTATTTTTTTTTCCAAATATGTAAAATAAAGAGTTATGTTAGGAACCCAGTTAAGTTTCTACTCTGTAACAGAGAGTGGGACAGTAGTTAGCTTTAGTAAATTGAAGTAATATGGTGTCTCAAAAGCATCGGTATTTTAGCACATATTACACCAAAAGCATATCTGGAGTGTAGAAGTAATTTAGGGCAAAATATATTCTGATAACTAGTGTGTGGCAAAGCTAACAAACAATGTTAAGCCTTTTATATGATACATCATACAGTATCCATATGGTGATGCATAGTTATATCAGTGATTCCAAATAAGATTTTGCTGATTATTACAGCCATGTTAGGTTTCTTTCTTCATACATTTTCCTAGCCATTATTCTTGTGTTCTAAGACTACAGTGGTATCACCAGCTGGATTAGGTGTTCTTGGTCTTTTGTTCCCAAAAGAATACACTTTATGTTTTTAATTAGATTATTTCAGGATCAGGAAGACCTAAAGCCTTGAGATGGAAAACAAAGAGATGAAAATAAAACAAAAGTAGAATTATATATCATAAAAAATAATGACAGAGTGAGGGGAAAACCATCTTCTGATGCTTAAGGGGACGCTGGGTAAAGATATGCCAAGATGAGTAGATAAAGTAGCTGTGAGGACTGGATCAAAAGAGGAGACTTTATTAAACAGGGGTTTTAAACAGAAGTCTAAGGTAGCTTTGAAAAATAATAGAAGAGAATTTGGACTCTGCAGATTGCAGGTTGCAAATTGTTCTGAGTCTATTTTGGTGCAGAATTCCCATTGCCCTAGGAGTTCCACACAAAGAACAGAATGGTTCTCTGGGCTCAAACGTAGTCTTGCTCAATTTATTGTCTATGAAAGAGCATTTGCACAAAGACCCTCAAAGTCTGTAATCTAAGAAAAAACAAACTTGCTTTTACTGCAGCAGCTTAGAAATTTTTTTAAACATACATTGTGCAATTCAAGTTGAAAATTGTAAGATGAGGCAGATGCAATTTAGTTCGTTTCCCTTAAAAAGAACCCTAAAAGTAAAATATATTGCACAAGCAGCAGGCACCTTTTCCTTTTCAAGCTGCTTCTTATGCCTCAAGCAGGATGCTTATAGTCTGAACATTTTTATTATAACAAAAAAAACCCAAAAAAATTCGGAACAATGCCAGAGACTACAGCAGCTGTGAGTCAAAACCAAATATCACATGGGTGAGATCGCCATAGTAACTAACTCAAATACATCAAATACACTAGAAACAAGTCCACTTTTCAGTTTATCTTTCACCTGAAGTTTAAGTTGTGATCACTTTCTCTTTTAAAGCTTACTAAAGAATATTAACAATAATATGATATTATTATTAATATATTATCCAATAACACAATAATCTCTCTGTTTATAGGCATTTAATATTCCACAGATATAAATTATATTGTACCGAGAAAGAAGAGAGGAGTGGGTGTCTGAAAATAGAGGCACAAAAATGTATATCATGAGGCCCCTGCTTCACTTCAGAACAGGATTAAGTTCCTCTTCTGTTTGCAGAGATAAATACACCCTTTTTGGTTTCTGATAGTCAAGATGAAAAAAAAAAACCAAAACCCAACCACCTTCAATATCAGGTCCTGGAAAAGCAATGAAACCGTGATAGATGGCAAACACCACAGCTCTGGACCTTCTCATGAGACAATCTTTGGAGCATGTTGGCTCTGTGAGCACCACTAGGCAATGATGCCCTCAGTCAACCTGGGACCACCACCTCTCCCCAGTGCTCAGGACCCTAATCAGTCCCCCAGGGTCTAGTCCCTGTTCTGTCAGGGCTGCAGCTGCACTGCTCTCCACCTATCTTTGCCCCATCTTCTTTTGCCAAACTTCACTTGCCATTTTGGGGGCAGCTGATGGAGCAACCTGCACCCCATGGGTGAGGGCATGGCCAGTTCTGGGACACCCTCAAGCCTGGCTACCCAGCTCTGGGGAACTGGCTGGGCCATACTCTCCTGGATAGATTCTGTCACAGGGAAGGTGAACAACAGGGTGGATCACCATGTTCAGCAAGTAATTAGCAATAATTCAGTACAGAAATGGAAGGTAGTTTGAATGCAGAGCTTGTACTTGGTTTAATTTTGTTCAGTGTTTTCACTAACAATCTCGTGGATGCAATAAAAGGTGCAATTATTAAAAATTTACTGGGGCTGCCTAGGGGGAGGGACTACATGTTGGTTAGAAAACAGCATAATCAATGAAGAGGGTCATAACAGCATTTTACAAAACCTGGGGTACAATTCATTACAAAAAAGTGAAAGGATCTGTGCTTAAGTAAAAAACTACCAGAAGAAGAAAAGGATATGGAATATCATCCCTTGGAAAAGAATCTAAAGGCAAGGGTGAACAAGAGCTGCATTGAACCACATCCAGGTATGATGTTACCCAAAAGAAGGTAATCATCACACAGGAGTATACCTGGCAAAACACGTGAACAACATCTTCTGCTTCATCTGGCAGAGTAGAAGACTCAGGCTGGGGTGTGGCTACAACACAGGCAGTCTAGAAAAGAATAATACAAATTACCAGAGGTTTAGATAACATGATCTATGAGGAATGTTTTAAAGAGTAGAAATTTCTTCCTCCTTAGAAGACTTGAGAGAGATCGTGATAAAAACCCCTTTGAGTATGAGTCTGTTGTAAAAAAGTGAGAAGGTATTCTATGTCTGTAGGATAAATTGTGACAAGAAACAATGAAGCTGAAAATTTAAACTGTGAAAAGTTAAGAAAAACAGAGTGCTGAATATTTTGTTTTGAGTCTCTCCGTCACTGAGGTCTTTAGAAATATGCTAGACAGCCATCTGTCAGCAATGATAACATGTATAGTTAATCTTGTCTTCTGGGATGGACTGTCTCTTAGAGACCCTTCCAACAGTTTTTTAACATAGTTATTGCCAAATCCCAGCAGATCTTTAATGGGAACATTGGCAAGATAGTATGTACTGCAGTATCTGTAGAAGAAATACACATCTAGAAATATGGTCTACTGAATTTTCAGATTAATTGTGTAGGATTCTCTGCACTTAGCTCTTGTTGCTGCTACACTTTGTGGGTGAAAAAAAAAAAACACAGCATGTTATTGGTTTACAATGGTAGCTTATACTAAATTACTAGTACAGGGTTTTCCGTAGAAACTGAAAATCAGGGACATTTGAAGGACAAAGAATTTTGGATAAAATGTTTGATACTGCTACAAACCCCATGACAGAATTTATTTGGAAGTATCAAAGACAACTTCAATAACACACTGTGAAATCTAAAGACAGGTTAATAGCTACTCTATGCTGAATACAGCATTTCTGGGATGAAGTTTAATTTTTTTTTTTTTGAACAGTAAAGAAAAAAGATTTGTGAAAGGAAGGGTATTAGAAAATAACTTTGAAAAAGGTAAAGCATACAACACAGGGAGCTGAGTGCCAGTTTTTTTAAGCAACTGACTGCTGAGAAGTCTCTTTCCTTTTTATGTCAAAGACAGGAAGGCAGATGTCTAAGGTTGGACTCCTGTTTCTACTATTCTTCTGGTCCTCTGATGAAAGATTTATTAAGTTCTGCAAAACAAAACTAGTACTTTGTTTTGGATTTTGTTTGGTTTTTTGGGGGGAAGGGTGTAGGTAATACAGATCTAGGACTGTTTTGGCATTTGTGTGACTACTTAACTGTGCCCTGGGAAGCTCAAGGGAAGATCTCAAATTGAGAAGGCCAGTGTGAGTCCCTACCAGCTAAATATTTTAGAGGACAGTTTCAACCCTGTATGGCAAAGTGAGGTAATGCAAAAATGTAGAATAATGTAGCAATTTACCTAAAAGAAGATTTAAGTAAATTCTAAGAGGTTTTGGTGCCATACAGAAGGACAAATGGACAAATTACTATTTAAAAGGCATTGGACAATTCACGTAGATTTCTAAATCAAAAACTAATTCACCCCATGATTGCAAAATTACTTTGAAGGCATTGCTTCCATCAGAAAGCACAGCTACAACAGCAGTGCACAACTGTAATGTTGCTGTATAAAGGGCAGAACGTTTGAAGGCTCACATACACATTGTTGCTAAAGCAGCAATGTCTTAAGGGAAGGGATGGGACACTGGGCAGCAGTTATTCAGTGTGTCAAGAGCAAGACCAAATGACACACCCTAGAAGGTTCAGGCATAAAGTGTGCAGAAAGAAGTGGCTGGGTTAAAAAAAGACAAAAGCAGCAGCCCATGTGTATGGCAAACCTCATTGGAATCAGCAAGATGGCAGAAAGCCAACAGCAGGACTGAGAATGCTCTGGATACGTGCATCTGATCTGGACAGGTTGTGATTCCAGATGGCCAAAAGACAAATCACATCCAGTTTCAACATTTTAAATGTTTAATTTTATTAAAAAGTCCTAACGGAGCTTTTCTGAGCAGGAAATGGCATGATCACTGCTATGCACAGCTCCAGGTGGGAAAGACTGCATTATTGTCATTTTTATTTTGAGCAAAGTCCTCCTGGTGTGGAGCAGCTGCATGGTCCCTAGGCATCCTGAAAGGTGGCACTCCAACAGGATGTCTGGAAGCACGGCTGGCGTGTCCCAGAAGGGGCTGCTCAAACCAGTTCTGCACAGACGGCTGGGAAAGTGCTAGTTCCCCTGTTGGTCACTAGCCTTCAGAGTGCCAGCTTGGACGCCAGTCTGTCAGAATTTAAACTGCCTTCACAAACGGCATGAACTTTATACATGAGAGGAGTAGGCAATCTACAAGGGACCCAGCAGGGATGCTTTCCAAAATGATCTGAGGCATTGGAAAAAAAAAAAAAAAGTAAAAAAGGTTTTTATTGCTAACATGAAGCACAGTTTGAAAAATGCAAAATATAAAAACTTAATAATTGGGATAAGTTTTCCAAAAGCAACTTCTTACCATTCACAGGAGGCATGACCCAGAATATACTAAATATTTAAATTAGTATCATGATCCAAAAAATCCTTAGGGATTTCTTAAAGGGAAAAAGTTTTTTAGAAAAACTTATTTGGACTTTTTTCTATTCCATACCTTCCTACACACTCTAATCATGTTCTTCTTCCTTCTAATTAAAGGCCAATATAGTGCAGCTTAATAACTGCACGATTCACTGAGAAAGAGAATGAGCTGTCTTATTTTACATAAAATCATCCATGAACCTCCATCCCATCATCACTTATTTTTAGAAGCAGGCTTGACAGCTCCTCTTCTGGGCCTTGCTGGCAGCATGTTATATCTTGCCCCTCTGTGCATTGCACCTTGGACAACACCAGCACAGAGGATGCAGAGCACAGGACATCAGGGCAAAAAAGGCTAAGGGTCCAAACTATTAAACCTCACCAACTGGCCATGTCTGCCCAAGGAGAGTTCTAGAATTATCTTTAATTAGTGGTAACAATTCTGTTGTCAGAAAGAAGAGATGGATATGAGATTTGAAGCCCCTAACCCCAGATGTGCTTTGCAGCTGGCAGGTAGAGCACAAAACACTTTTTTCCAAAAGCTGATAGCCACCTGTAGAAGGACTTTGACTCCTCTCTTCAAGAAACATAGAAAATAGCTTGGGAGTTTTAAGGCAGCAGGGAATACAGGCTTCAGCTTTCTTGTAGGGGCATGCTTTCATGGTTTTATCAGTCTCAAACTTAGCTAGGAGCAGATATCAGGAGGTTGCTAGGTCTGAGGAGGAGCATTGTTCTTGTATATAAGCACAATATCTCTGTGTCTTCCTAATAACATTAGAGACCTCTTTTTATCTAAGCTAGTGAGTGGTAGTTCATTAAATAAAGCCAAGCCACCCACACCACAGGTTAGAATATTCACTGCCAATGCTGCATAAATATAAACCCACAGGACTTTGAGTACGCTGGTCAACCATTCAGTCATATCTGCTAAACAGCTGTGAAGTAGCAACTGTGACTTGCCTGAATCCCCTCAGCTGCTTAAACACAAGCCATGAATGTCTTACTAGAAGCTCTTTTGCAACAAGTTGACCTCCAAATTAGCTTGTAGATCCATTAGACCCAAAGCCTTGTTTATATTGGAACTGCCAAAGAGGTTGTAATTTGCTGTTCTTTTTAGTTATGAATACCATGGATTGCAAGACGAAGTGGAACAACACTGAACAATAAATGAAATTAGGGAACAGTTAACATCGATCGGTTCATGTCTGTTGCCAAGGGCAATCTTGGTGAGCTTAATTTTAAATTCTATTGAACAAATTAATGTGTAATTTCCTTATCATGAACAGTGCCTGATCAGAAGAAGCTTCAAGAGGTAAGGAGTGCTAATGGATCTTGAAATTGGATCCTAGCCATGGCAATGAGCCTGGAGCTGTGCATCACCATCAATGGATGGTGTATAAGTACAATGTGAAAAGATAGCACACTGATCATAGACACTTCTTCATGCTGGATTTTATCAACATTTCTTCTCTTTAGAGCATCTCTGCCTTCTTTCAAGATTTTTTTTTTTTCAAATGTCATCAGGATTGTTTATTTTCTTTACCTCTGTTTCTTCTATTCCCTTGCAGTCTTCCTCCTCTGCTTTATTTTTAAAGGTACCTAAAATAAACTTGAAGAATTTTAAGAATCAGCTGTGTCAGCTTTTGTAGCAGCAGCAAACACAACTGCAGTTTTTTGTGTAACCAGACAAGTATGTGTTCAGACATGCACACAAACCTACCCAACTGCTGAAGTATCTTATTGTAGCTTATTTGTGATTTAGTGAAGGAAACAGAGCAAAGTGATGAAAAGGGAAGATGCTATTACTTAGCAGCTCTGGGTACAAAATCAATCTCTTCATATTTTTTTTTTTCCCCCAAATATGGGACAGAAAGACAATTATACCAGAAAGGCACCTGTACTTCAACTGCATGTTGTTATTTCTGTGGAGTCTATTTGGTTGAACTGGGTTTTAAAACTGAAAATTATTTTTCTTCTACTGGCAATCTAGAGGGCTTTAGAACTTCATATGGAAGCTAAACTTTCCATAAACCCCTCAAAATAGTCAATTCCATGTAACATATTTTGTTCAAAGAAACTAATAAACAGGAATGACTTCCACAATTTTTTTTAGCAACTTTGTTTTACAAGCACATTTTCACAATATCACTGTAAATGTTTTTCCAGCTAAGAAAAGTTAGAGCAATTTTCTTTTGGTTCTGGAGATCTTTGTTTGTTTGTTTCTTTTGTGAGGTCAAAATGCCTTTCCAAATTTCTCAACAGAAGCTTAGGAAAAGCAGAGGCTTCAGCTCCAATTTTTTGATATCCTGGATATACAAACACACATGCCAAGAGCAAACTGGGGGGACGAGTGGTAATTTTGAAAGAAGCAGTTTAAGAAATTGACTCACATAAATCCCTATCAGCAGGATATATCAGAGGGCAGAACTGTAGGATGCAGGGAAAAAAAGGAGGAGAGAGAATGCACAAATGTGAATGTTGATGGCTGAGGAAGGAAAGAGTAGTAGGGCACAGAAATGGCTTTGAGGCACAGTGCAATGATTAGCTTTAATTTTCCTTGTGCTGTAGGTTTTCTCTGATCATATTGTAGAACTTTTTCAAGTTTCAAAATATCCGTTTTATATTGAGAAGATGACCCTATCAGCCAGGCATTCACAGTTCTTATTTCATAGTTCTTACTAAGAAATTAATTTTTGAATTCTCCAGAGAAGGTAGCTTTTGTGATAACATTTTGCTGAGGTGTTGTTTCACAAATGTTACATATAACATACAATAGACCAAGTGTCTCTCACTGGTAAATCCTCACTGTCATCCATCAGTTTCAAAGGTGTTTTATATATGGTCACAACTGAGAAACTGAGCAGTATTCTTTTTTACTAATTCACAACAACCATTGCTATTTGATATATTCTTTAAGCATAGCCCAGAGAGGTATATTGTGTTGAAATAGCATGTAAGATCTATTCCATGCAGAAAGGAAAAGTATACAAATGAGCCTTCATTCAGCTAAAAGCAATATAGCAAATTTTCATACCTGTTTTTATTACTGAGCAAAATTATGTCTTCTCAATCCTTTTATCTTCTACAAGTTTAATTTTTCATTGGCTATTCCTTCCAGTAATCATTCCTTCAGCTTTCTCTTTAGCATCTTTTTCTTTTCTGCTATCGCAACATCCAACTTTGCCAAGAGTTTTGCTTCCTTAATAAACTATTCATTTCCATATATTCTCCCTAAAGTCCTTGTTGTTCTCAAGAAATAAAAATTATATTTCTGGTGGTGTATTCTTTGGTTGATTACACATTAACACCCTTTGGTTTGAGTGAAAGATTCCAGAATGATGCAAGAGAAAGCCCCCCACATAGCTAATATGGGTGATGACCTGTTGAAAGCAAATATCTCATAGCTGGAGAAACTGAAAGTCCCTGGGCCAGAACAGCACAGATCTGCATGGAACAAACTCCTTGAGGGAGTGGAAAGTACATTAAATGTTTGTGTAGACATTTGCTAGGAATCAAGGTTTATATTCCTGATTTCCTAGAATTCCTAAAAGAATCCAACTCTAGTTCGATAAACAGCTTCCAAGTTCACTTAAAACATTTTTTCTCCGCAGAATCAAAGGATATGCTGAGTTGGAAGGGACATACAGGGGTCATCAAGTCCAACTTCTGCCATGCAAAAGATCACCCCCAAGAGTCAGCCAAAAACATTGTCTAAATGCTTCTTTAACTCTGTTATGCTGGGGTCCAAATTCTTCTTGAACTCCCTGGGGAGCCTGTTTCAGAGCCCAGCCACCCTCAGGGTGAAGAACCTTTTTCTAATATCCAACTTAAACTTCCCCTGATACAGCTTCAGGCCATTCCCTCAGGTCCTGTCACTGTCACCACAGAGCAGAGATCAGTGCCTGCCCCTCCTCTTCCCCTCACAAGGAAGCTGTAACTGCACTGAGGTCTCTCCTCAGTCTCCTCCAGGCTGAACAGACCAAGTGACCTCAGTCACTCCTCACACAGCTTCCCCTCAGGACCCTTCACCACCTTTGTTATCCTCCTTTGAGCACTCTCCCATGGTTTAATGTCCTTCTTACACTGTGACACCCAAACTGCCCCAGCACTGGAGGTGAGGCTGCCCCAGCTCAGAGCAGAGCAGGACAATCCCCTCCCTGGTCCAGCTGGTGATGCTGGGCCTGATGCCCCCAGGACAGGGTTGGCCCTCCTGGCTGTCAGGGCACTGCTGGCTCCTGTTCAACTTGCCAGTGACCAGGACCCTCAGGTTCTTTTCCATGGCACTGCTCTCCAGCACCTCATTCCCCTGTCTGTCCATACATCCAGGGCTGCCCAATCCCAGGTACAGAATCAATTGCATTTTCCCTTGTTGAACTTCTTCTGGTTGGTGGTTGCCCAGTTTGTCAAGTTTGTCACTCTCTAGTTTGTCAAGGTCTCTCTGCAGGGTCTGTTTGCCTTCAAGGGGATCAACAGCTCCTCCCAGTTTTATCCCTTCTGCAAACATCCTTGGTATCCCTTCCAGGCCTGCCTCCAAATCATTTATGAAGATGCTGAAGAGGACAGGGCTGAGGATGGAGCCCTGTGGAATGCCACTAGTGACAGGTCCCCAGTCTGATGTCACCCCCTTCACTACAGGCCTTTGTGACTGACCCATGATCCAGTTTCTCACCCATCTCATGATGTGTTTATCCAGCTGTGAGCTGGACACTTTGTCTGAAAGGATGCTGTGAGACACAATACCAACAGCTTTACAGAAATCCAGAAACATTACATGAACTGGCTTTCCTTGCTCAGCCAGGTGAGTTACTTTGCCATAAAACAAAATCAAGCTTGATAAGCAGGACATTCCTCTCATGAAGCATTGCTGGCTGTGAACAGTTACTATGTTAACTGGATAAGGGAAATATTAAAGCCTTAATGAAACCTAGAACAAGGTTAAAAATCAGACAAAACTCAAACTTCCTAGGAGCAGCCAATATACAGAATACTAAAAAGGGAAAAGTAATTTGAGCTAATCAACTGTTTTTTCTACCTTTCCTGCCAAACTAAATGCAAGTTAATATTTTACAACTGATACAAATATAGCAATTACTAGTATTCTCCCTAAGAATTCAAATTGAAATTGGTTATGGACTCCTGAAATTCCTATAACAACTTTGCACACAACATTTCAAAACAATTTGGGAAAAAATTGAATACAAATCTATCATTCTTTGCTCCACTAATACTTAGAAAAAAAGTGGTGGCCAAAATTTCATAGACCTGCTATATGTATTTGTGCAATTTAGCAGTGCACAGATTTGTTATTTCTCTCCACCATAACAGCCTATGCTATTGTGTTGGAGTTATGAGATGCTCTAATGAACTTGTCAACTTTGCTTGCACAAATGTTCATGTAGAACATGTTTATGTATCACAGGGCCACTAATCACAGGTAACAACTTCTGTGTTTAATCTCACTGAAATGTTAATACTCAGAATAAAACATTCCCAAGTCCATGCTTAAGAAACTTTACACAGCAAAGCTATTACTCAGCATCTGTCATGAGTTTACTAGTTAATTTAAAACAAAAGGAAAAAAAAAAAGCTGTTTGTGGATGACTGATCAATTTGTAACCAACAACTTGCCACCTGTCCTGTACTGACAGGTCTCAGTAACTTAAACAACCTTAACTCTACATTGAGACTATTAAAAAAAAAATAATAAAAAAGATACTTTAGGGCTAATTCCTCAGAGGGACAGCATTATAAAGATCTGAAGTGTCCACAAATTGCTAGCTCAAATTTTCCATACAATGGAAACAATTAAGTGCCAATAATGGGATGTACAGATGTCACTACATCAAGTAGCTGCTACTTACAGCTTAATTGAAAATGCTGAGGAAACAGGAGGGACTCAAAACTTTTTTTTTACCAGAACCAGAACAAAAAAAAGTACTCCAGCTGCTAACTCAGCCCGCAGAAATAGCAATCCATCCTTGGATTGTGATGTTTTAACAGGCATCCAAAGAGAACAATAGAATTGTTCCTTTGAGCATTACTGTAATATGTTGGATCCCCAGCTCAGCGTCTTCTTCATCTCTAACTTGGGTGTGTGGTTATGTCAACCACTTCCCCATATTGCTCGATCTCAAGTTATTTTGAGATGACACATCCAGAAAGCTTCTCTTTAGAGAAAAAGTTTCAACATTTCAGTTATTCACAAGAATTGCAACCCACATCTGCCATTAGCCTTTGCAGTGTTCCCCACTGGCCCTGTAAACTGCAAAACCATGAGATATTTCTGAGCAATGAAATATAGTGACAGAGCCTGCAGGTGAAATGGTTTAAATCCAGACATATAATCCTGCCCTGTGCAGCTCACCACCATTAGCTTTGTACATGCCCAGCATTATAGTGTTGGGAAGTTAATTTTGGCAGGTTGATTATCTGGCATTTAAGCAGAGATGTTGACAATTTCAGCAGGATGGTTACAGGTTAAAGTACAGTAGAAATAGAATATTAGAACCTTTGGGTCCTATGAACTTGTCAAAATATACTCATTGAGGGGCTTTAATGCTGGTTGGCCAGCATTCCCCTCCTGAGGACCCAGGCAAAAGAGTGACCAGAAGTGCATGATTCCACCCATCACTACAGGAACCTACATATTTTGGTTGAAAAGAAGATATATACTATAGTCCCCAGCAAAAATGGCAATTCTTTTCCATTTTATTCTATTTCTAATCTCCAGGAATATTGTCTGAACATTACCAAAGCATCAGAGAGGGATAAATTCTTGCTATGTGCTCTCCAAATATGGAACACTCAACTGAGAAATTATCCCCAGAAGATAAAGCATACTAAGGAATTGTTAATTTGCTGGCTTTGGCCAGTTCTTCTGTCATTTCCAGGGCCTTGACTGTATGAATCCCATTCCTGGAGAACAATTGTTCATTATTTTCTTTCAGTTTGCAGCTGATTCCCATACATCTACATAGCAATGCAGTTCCTCTAAAATTGTGTTTTGATGTGTATAATAGTTAATAAGTTCTCAAATAAAAAACACAGGTGCATTAACCAAAGATTTTACAAATGCTTTTAATTATGGGATCTGGATTCAGAGCACTCAACAACTGTGACCTTTGGTTCAGGCTCTGAGAGTCTCATTACAATGGAAATGTCCCAGCAGCCGCAGCAAACAAGGGTCAGCTTTGTGAAAGATACCTATCAGCAGCTGCTGTCAACAAGTCAAGGCAGAATTAAATACAGCAGCTAGAGTTTTAGAGTTGGTCTGACCTTGTACTCCTTCCTATCTGCATGGTCCTAGGATAAAAAAAGTTGGTAATGCAAACATTAAATGATCAACTGCGTCCCTCAAAGTAGGCTAGACCTCTATGCAAGCAGGAAAAAAAAAATGTGTTATTTACTAAGGCTTAACTAACATTTTAATTGCAAGAAAATTCAAGCTAATACTTCATAATGAGGTGAATTTCAAGTTCACATATATGCCATGATCAAAATTTATACCTCATAATCTTCTCTAAGGTGAAGAGTGTATTTTGGGTGTATTTTTAGTATGTATCAGGCAGTGCTTGACAGAAGGTGCCATGATGGAGGTGGACATTAAAATGCTGTTTATTATGAGGTGCTCATTTTATTGGGTGGAGAAACTTTATAGTTTGCCGGCAGTGAGATACTAAAAGAATTAAATCTTCTTGAAGAGATGGAAATACAGCAACATAAGCTTAATGGAGCAAATTCAAGTATTTTCAGCTTGAGGTAAAGTCTGGCTGAAGTCTGGGAAAAGTGGGACAATCCTCCAGAAGGTCAGAAATCTGTAGCACTATTTGACATAGATCTGAATGCAAAAAGGTTACTCCCTCAGAAAAACAAGAGCTCCTGGTGTCCAATCCTAGGACAGGACAGTTGCCAGCAGATGCTTTCCTGCAGCTGTTGTACCTTCCTGGCTCTTATGAGCCGATGGTTCCAATGCAAGCACCACGCTGGAAATGCAGGACCTGGGCTTATGAGCACCAGTGCTTGGAAGGGTCTGAGCATTATTACAAACTCTGGGACATTGCAGACACCTGAATCCAACTCTCCCCAGCTTCAGGGGCAGCTCCTGAGGTGTGGGGACAACAAGCTGCCAGAGGAATGCACAGACATGGCACGGGTACAGCACCTGCTGAGCTTAAACTTGGTGTGAACCTCAGTGACTCTTCCAGGGAATTCCTTCTTCATTTGAAACTCTGTACTGGCTTCATGCTTAGCCCTGAGCAACATTTATTTAACCTCTATATGACTTTTCTGACTGTAGTGTGACTATACAATAATACTGCCCCAGTTTGAAAGGCTATTGTGCATACAAATCTCTGGAGCATGTGGAATAATATCATTATTATTATAGCAATTTTTCAGATTTGAAAATCCGATAACCTCCTCATCTTTGTTATCTTTTGTGGACATATGTGTTCTATTTTACCTGAGTCCTGAAGCAGCCCCATCACTTGACAACATTTCCTTAACCAAGCATTTATTTATTTTAAATTTATATATCTGTAAACTCCCACAGTTTATTGATGCTTGAAATACTAGCTTGATTTCTGTTCTCATATCATACATCACAACATTTTTTTTTTGCTAATTCATGCATCATTGTCAATAACTGCATTTGACACACATAACTGATGCATTTTAAGAAGACATTACATAAAAATGTAGTAAAAAGACCTGTATATGACAAAACAGAAACACACAGGCACTAACTTTAAGGGATTCCAAATTATTTCCATTCTGTGGAACAAAAAGAGTAACAAGGATGCTCTACATTGATATGAAGATGTTTAGCACTCAAAATCCAAGTCCTTAAATAGGAATTGGGCTTAGATCAGAAGAAAATTGCATACTGACTTTTGCAACAATATTACAAATTTTATGTTTACATGGCATTCATTGAAAATAGTTAAATATTTAAATCGTAGCAAATACCTTGACCATGACAAAGCTAAGATGCAGATATCTTTTCTTTTACACATCTGTCACCAAATTTATGTGCAGCAGTGGCAGCGCTAAGTGGACAGTCTTTTGTACTCTTTGGAAGAATTCAGTCCCCTAACCCTTAATCAAGAAGATATTTTTTCTCAGTTAGGATGAGATAAGCTACACCAAACTCATTCAATACATTAATAACATACACTATATATAAACATATACATCAGTAGATATTTGCTTGAGTTTCTCCCCAGAACACCATCTGTATAATCACAGACCATATCATGGGTCCCTTGATTAGGGGTAGTTTAGGTTCCGCATTTGATGTAAATAATTTTGCAACAGTAAGATTATTTGCCTAGTACTTCATAGCTGAACTGTTTGCTATCTCTTGGTACATAACAAAACTTTATGTATGTCTGTATGAAATAAGCTGAACTTCTGAGAATTCTGTGCTTCATTCATGCACCAAAAAATAACCAAAAGACAGTGATAGTGAATCCATGGTCACTTGCCCTCATGATATAAGGTTTCTAAAGGTTCTATATGAAGATCACTGTTTAATATGTTTACAATCTATATACAAATTGAAGAGTAACAAGTTAAGAAATGTGTGAATAACCCAAATCATAATCACCTTTGTTTAAATCTGGAGAGGCCAGAACATAAAAAGGACTGAATCTAGTTACAAAAATCATCAGCATAATATAAGAAATCATCCCTGCTGATATCTGGAAATCCAATTGAAAAAAAAGTAGTGTTGCAAGTAATGTTATATGTATAATATTGTCTTTAACCAGGTTAAGCAGTATTCTGTGTTACTGATCCATAATGCAACAATAAAGACTGCTCAAATGTCTCATGGCAGAGGGAGAAAGGAAATGTTATGGACTGCTCACCATAAACTTTCACTCCATGTACAACTGTTCTGAAAGAAAGCAAATAGGTTCCTGAAGTACATTTAAAATGGGATGGTAAGTAACACAGAAAATGTCGATTATATTGTCACTGATACTTCTTGCTGTAGACTGGTATCTTATCAGAGGAAGCATACTGCAAAAATAGACAGGTTGAGTGAAGGTAGATAAGAACAATTTATTGGTATGGGAAAAGGTCTCTACTTCAAAGACTAAAAGATTATTAAGTTAAGAGATTAAAGGGGAGCATGATAAAAGTGCATTAAATAAGACTGAACTGAGAAAATAGACTTTACAGGAAATCACCCTTCAACACACTGAAAGTAAGTATTTCTAAGCAATAAACATAATTTCTACACAACTTGTGATTACATAAGGGAAGCTATTTCCAGAACATAGCTTTGACAATTGAAGTTGAGAAAGCTTGAAAGTGTTTGGATGAACAGGTAATGAATGGCACAGTAATAGCACTTGTACCTATCCATTCTCACATTTTAGGTTTCCTTTCTTTCTGTGATAGCTGGACTTTGATTCAGTCACCTGGGTCTAAGCATGCATATACCCATAGTGCAATTTGAGTTCCCACAGGATATGCTATGCCATACTGACCATGGGATGATGACTTGGTTACAGTGTGGAGTCTCAGATGACTTTAGACATCTACAGACCTTAAAACTTGTCACTGTCAAATGAAAGTTTGATCTACAGCAACCACAAGTCTACTGCAGTGTGAAAGATCACAAACTTCTACTGAGTATTTCCACCAGAATGAACAACTTGATCAAGAAAAAATATTCTTAGTGAACAGAAAAAAGAAAGTGACTGAAAACCAACCTGTAGTCAAACCATTGTTTTTAATAATATACTCGAGAGAGAGCCCAGGTTCTGCAAGACAAACTCCAAAGGAACAGGAAGATAGAAATTGCCCAGTTCTCCCCTTGGTCACCTCTATCCTCCTTAACAGTAGGTCATGCAGCTGTGAAGGTTAGTGATTAAGCATGCTGCCTGCTGGCTTGCAGGTCTATAAGATTGCAGCAGGCACCTGATAATTATTTTTCTGAATATATTTCTAGGAAAAGCTATTATGTTCAAGCCTGAGGGGGCATATTCTGCTCTCTTCAAACCATTTTCTTTATGGATAAATTTCTTCCTTAAGTTCTGTTTAACTACTAGAAGCCTGTAAGGAGCAGTTTGTCTCATTTTCCTATGAAGGTGATGCTGAAAAATAAGGGAATATAAAATATGGGTTTACCTCATTATGGAAATCTGATTTCTGCCAAACAGATGAAGAAAGTATTATATTATTTAGAACATAAGCATACTATCAGAAGCATAAACACACTGCTTCAGGAATGTTAAATTTGTATGTACAAACAAAGACTGTTTTTATTTGAAGGAAATATCTTATTAACTTGTTAATTTTAATTAAGGACCAAAGAGATCCTACATCCTAACACGAACAAAAAGTGGTATTCATCATAAACAATGGAAATATTTGAAATTTGCAAGAGCATAATGAGATTTCCTTTAAATGGGTAAGTTTTTTTCCAAGCTTTCTGTCATGTATAGCAGAAGGTTTAATGGCCATGTTACCTGAAAATGCACATCTATAATGGGGAAACAGACAACTTGTGTAGCGTCTGTTCTGAGGTAATTTTCTATCCCATTGTCATTAAGTAGAAGATGAATCCTTTAATTATACTTTAAAATTCAGTCATGCTGTTATCCCACTAGTTAATTCAATTAAAATGAACCCTTGTTAATTCAATCAAAAGGAATCAAACCAACTCTTGAACTGTTTTTCTTCCTTGTGTTTTTCTTTTGGAGGAGGTCTGAGGGGATAAAGGGAAGAAAGATGAACTAACACCAGAGTGCTTGTCCCTGGACACTGATAAAACAAACCTTACACCCTTTCATGCATATACAGAAGCTCCCTGTAGGAAGGGGCCCTTCACTGTTTCAGTAGCTTTTCCACATGCTCAGAGTTTTGCCTGTCATCCCCTTGTCCATGTGCAAGCAATAAAGATATCATCAAATTATTAGATAAGAGGTTAAAAATGGTGATGGGAATGGGGAATGATTTATTTTATATGACATGCATTTTTGCTTATGCATTCATGAAGGCCATGTCTGCAAGATCTGTAATGCCAGCTTGCACACACTGCACAAATATGAATAAATGAATAATTGTTTTGATAATATTAAACAGCATGTGTGATGTAGCAGAGCAACATCTGTTATTAACGGTATAAACAAAAGGAGTTTTTACTGATTGCGTGTCATTCTGCATACGGGAACAATGTAATAGGCCCAATTTGGTAACTCGTTGCAGACAGCAGGAGGGATTGTGCAGGCCTGCTGTGAAAAACAGGAACAAGATTAGAGCAACAGTTCTTTCAAATGTGGAAAGCAAAAAGCTCTATAAAAGTGCTAGAGGAAGAAAGAATAAAATGTATATAGAATTGCTGGAGCTCACAGAAACCATTTCTCTTTTTGAATGTTATCATCTTCCCTTTACTTTTTTCCTGTGTCCTGCAGTGAGCTGAATAGCAGTAGCTAAGTAACCTGAATTTCAGAGGAATCTGTCAATATTAAATACTTTTAGGTGTCACCTAAGATAATAACTGTATAGTTATAATAGGAACCAGGAACCAGGAAGGATAAAAACAAGTATTTCCTGTTCTAAATGTATTAATAAATCTTGATTCAAAGAAGTGTAATGTGTACTGAGGATTACACAAAAATGCAGAATGTATTTGGCTGTATAGTTGAACAGAAATAGCATCTCACTGCTGCTCAGAGAAGTGGTGTGACTCAACACAGCCACCACTGTCCTCATTGAGGCCATCATTGTCACTTTTCTGGTCCCAAAAGAAACTTTTTCAAGAAAATATGCCAACAGTAAAGACACCTGTAAGGTTACTTTTCTATTGGTTAAGATCTGTGAGCCATTTTTCTCTGGGGAAGGAAGAGCACAAAAGTAAACACAAGTCAATGGACTACACAGGTAAATTGCCTGTTCTGGATGCTGCTTGCTATATAATGAACTATATTGTGAAATTGGACCTTCTGTCCTCCAAAGTGATTTATAAATCAGTATGTCACAGTGTCTGTCTGGATATTTCCTCACTGGTTTTACTGAATTATCACTCTTTTACAACCACTTTTGTATGATTATTTATTTCCAGCTGTTGACTGGAAGCCCCAAGTGTCCCTGAAATTAACCCTGTTCTGAATCCATACCTGAGCTCGTCACTCAGCACTACCCAGCTGCAGTATCTTTACCTGACTTATCTACAGTTACCTCATCACTTGATATGTAAGTCTATTATATATTTAAATACTTGCACAAAATTAAATCTCTAATTTCTTAGCTAAACATAACAAATGGGTGCCCTTCAACAACTTTTTGAAAAATTAGAGTGGAACATCAAAACACAAGCAGTAAAGTCCTCAGGAGAAAGAGTAGTACAGCTATGTATAAATGGTGGAGTTCCCCTCCTCTGCCATGGCCAGCAATGACTCACTCCATTTCTGGCATAGAACAGCAGGAGTTCTGCTCCTTTCATCCCACCTCCTGAATATATGGACTCTCGGTCCTGAGCTTGCCTTCTTTAGAATGCAATCATGTATAGGCTTTCAGCTGCACAGTGTGTCTGAGACAAGTAAATGCTTATGTTCTCTGACTTGTACAATTCTTTGCTTTTCCTTCAAATATCTAGTTGTTTGGGTTTTTTCTAACATGCATAGAAATGTAAATGTCTCTTTCAATTATTTCATGTATAACACCAACTTGGAAATTTTTTGTATTTTTGCTTTTGAACAACGCAAAAAAATTGCATTACATGCCCATCATTTGTCTTTTCATTTCACTTTTGCATTATTTGTGTACAAAACTGAAAACATCATACTGAGCTCAGGACATCACTGTAAATATAAGCAAGCTTTTCTAGTAAACATTCTGAGAGTTGTAGCAAACTGACAAGTGTGAGTCTTGCACGGGTATGAATATGAATGCTTCCTTTTATTCCTTCTTGATGAGCCAGAGTGGTTTCTGGAGAAAGGTATAGGACATTTTCATGAATATTCCAGTATGGTAAACATAATCACTAAAAGAATAAACAAATTCAGAGAGGGGTATCTTCAATAAATATCAGGTAATATTTTAACTGAATCATCAGTGAATCTTAGCAATCTTCCTAGAACAGACATCAATAAATATTTTAATCTACTGCTTAATCCAGCATTCAGTACAGAACTGAGAGGTCAAACAGAAAGCATAGAGCTTGCAGGACTGGGACAGCAATCTCATTCTTGAAGCAAATCCAAAAGTACTTGAAAGAATAGTGGGGGTGAAAGAGGGATGTTTGTTATTTTGTAAGCAATTAAAACTTGTCTTTACCTGATGCCAAAAGGACAAAGTAGTAAATCTTATACTGTCAATCAGAATTAAGTTAGCAAGTACCATGGGAGGATTTTTAAATTATCACAGCAGGTTTTCATTGTGGTCTTGCCTACTGATTGTTAATACATCTTAACTCTCAAAGATTCAGTATCAGAAACAACACCCTGTACTCCACTTCCTCCATTCCACAACAAATAAAAACTACAACACCATAGGGAGATTCTAAAATCCCCAGAGATACCAAGGAAAGAACTTCTTTGGAATAACAGAAAAAATGGAAAATCTGACCACTAGCTTTTCAGAAGTTCATTCACACCCTTCAAACAGGATTTTAATGCATCTTCAATGGACCTTAGAGAAAATGGACCAAGACCAGTGATAGCAGACATAAATTTTGAGGAAGGTAAAAACCAAAATGACAGTCTGCCCACTGCTTTATCAAATCAGGATCCCAGAAAATCTGTGTTGCTAAAAAAGTGCATTTTGGTCTTCCTATAAAGAAGAAACTCCATTTCTGGAAAAGGCAATACAATCCCACTGAACATTCTCCTCTCCTGGCATTAAGGAGAAACATAAGGTATCGCCTGATGCATTTATTTCAATGTCATTAAATGTCTTTGCAGGACATAGAGTCATAGCATGACTTATTTATAAACCACCACAGAAAAGAAGGCATTTTGACATCTGAGATGAGTGACACAAAAGATTATTTTCACTAGGTTGTCTCATAAACCAGGGAAAAGTTCAATGCAAAACACTGATATATGCTAATGTACAAATATGCTTTTTTTCTAAATCGTTGTTGGACACAACTCTGCAACACTGTGGTCACACAATTGGTACAAAGTAAATATAGCTTCAGATAAGACTCACAGACCACACTTTCTAGTTTGAATAATATTAAAAGAAATTAATAAATAAATAGAGTATGACTTGTGAAATCAAACAAACAAAAATTCCCCCAGAAAGTACTTTCAAGATCCAGTATTTAGAAAGAAAGTTTTTTCAGATAAAGCACCAAATGCAAAAATAAAACACAATTATTTTCATGCAGGTTTTGATAAATATATTTTGTCTACTATTACATAAAAAAATTTACAGCATTTTCACTGACATAAATGTCTGTGACTTGATTTGCATAAAAAAGAAGGAAACCAGGGGTTGTTATGGCAGCAAAAAGCAGGAACATGGTTGCAAATTTTTCTTCAATCCTATGTTAATTAAATGTACCACAGTGTGTGAAGTAGCTCTCAGCAAACTTGTATTTTAAAATTCTTGAGTGTAATTGAAAAACTCACTGCAAAGAATACAAACGGCTGCTGGACAGATCAAAGAGCATATGAAGAGTTATTTAGCAGGTTTGCTAATGGAAAGATAATGGCTTTTATAAAGATGATGGAACAAAAATAAAGCATCAAACCTGAGGATAAATTAAAAGATGGAAAGAGGCCTTGTAAACTGAAGCAGTAACACAAATCCATTAGCTGTAAACACTGGGTAATATTAATCCTGTAAATGGTACTCCATGTCCATTTTGTGCATCATCTTGGGTGAAAGGTGGTAGCTTGTAGCAGAAAATAGGTGCTCTTTTATTTTAATGGTCTTGAATAAGGCTGTTGGCCATATTGACAGCTGTGCTGGTAGCAGCTGGTAGCTAGGCAAAGTTGTTTAATGTTTATAACAATGAATAATAGATTTGTATGGTTTACAACTAAAAGCTTTTTTAATAAGTATCTAGAATAAATATTCTAAAATGTTGGAAAAATATTAATTCAAAGGTAATTTTCTATAAGAATGAAGTTTTATTGAAAGAAAAGACAGAAAAATGACGAAGCAAATTTTCTACACCACATGCTCAGTTTAATTAATCATATGCACACTCAAAACCATAAAGTTAAAAAATGTAGGGAAAAATTAAATATTTTATTTATATGAAATAGTTTATTAAATGAGAGAAATGCAAAAGAATAGGATATGGGGCCTGATCTGGCTCCCAGATGTTTTCAATAAGAACTGGTCAGAATCAACAGTTTGTTAAAAACATATTAAGAAAAATTATTAAAGGCAGTAGAGTCCATTACTTTATTATCAAATGTTATGGGGTCAGGTTTTTGTTCTTCAATCATTTAAAATAACCTTGGGAAATTAACCTTCCTTCCTTCCTTCCTTCCTTCCTTCCTTCCTTCCTTCCTTCCTTCCTTCCTTCCTTCCTTCCTTCCTTCCTTCCTTCCTTCCTTCCTTCCTTCCTTCCTTCCTTCCTTCCTTCCTTCCTTCCTTCCTTCCTTCCTTCCGCCACTTCCTTCCTTCCTTCCGCCACTTCCTTCCGCCACTTCCTTCCGCCACTTCCTTCCGCCACTTCCTTCCTTCCTTCCTTCCTTCCTTCCTTCCTTCCTTCCTTCCTTCCTTCCTTCCTTCCTTCCTTCCTTCCTTCCTTCCTTCCTTCCTTCCTTCCTTCCTTCCTTCCTTCCTTCCTTCCTTCCTTCCTTCCTTCCTTCCTTCCTTCCTTCCTTCCTTCCTTCCTTCCTTCCTTCCTTCCTTCCTTCCTTCCTTCCTTCCTTCCTTCCTTCCTTCCTTCCTTCCTTCCTTCCTTCCTTCCTTCCTTCCTTCCTTCCTTCCTCCCTCCCTCCCTCCCTCCCTCCCTCCCTCCCTCCCTCCCTCCCTCCCTCCCTCCCTCCCTCCCGCACCTCCACATTTCCTTCCCAGATGGATCCCAATCAGTAATCCAGAGACTTGCATCTTCAGGAAAGTCGTGTTTTGCCCCCAAGTTTGATGCACTGCAAAGTCCAGTTTTACATTCAGAACTCATTACACTCTTCAGTGGTGTACAAAACAACTGCTTCATGCTGCAAAATTTAAAAAATAGAAATAGGTGGAAGTGGTTGGGTTATTTGTAATCTCAATATCTTTAAGGGCATGTCAGTGCATGAAGTCAGTAATGTGATGTGACATCTTGGCAATATCTTATCCAGTCTTCAAAGGAAGTTCGATAAAAGAAGCTCTTCTCGAAATGAGAGATAGAACAAGGGCTGGAAAAAGAGATAGGATGTTCCTCTTTAAATAAACTCTATTTTGAGGAAGAAAGGAAATCTCTTTAGATACTAACATAGGTTTCTAATTTTAAAAGACTGTCATTATGAAATTAATTTCTGAAGAGCAGAATTATTCTGTCAAAATCTAGGATTTAAAATTACTTCTATTTAAATGAAACATCAGCAGAGATCGCCCTGTGTTTCACAAAGCTGATTTTGTGGTATTTCATAACATTTTTTCATGCTCAGACAAGTTAATAAAGAAAAGTGCTTATCCAATGATGGCCAACCACAGACACCTGATGTGCTATTGTAGAGCTGCCAACAGTTCCAGAGTTCTTCTCTAAAACATCATCTGGGTTTTCTATGTTGTCAAGCTATGACATGCAAAGGCATTGTAAGTACTGTGGGTAATGAAGTTTCTAATCATGGCTCTGAAAATGCTATCAGTCTCCAAATTTTTAATGCATGGTGGGAAAAAAAAAAATTAAAAAAACAGAGAAGTTTCTCTCTTCATAAAATTAGAATGAAAGTTAAATGATAAGCAAAAGACAAATGCATCATTTTTCTGGGCATATTCTCTGCTGATACAAGTAAGTGAAAATAAATACTTTAAAATTATTATTGCAGTTTTTAATAAATATAAATACCTTTTCATATATTTGTATGGACATTCCTGGTGTTCAGGTATGGAATGGAGCTGAAAGGAGCTGTCATTATTTTTATGTGCATTGGAAAAATTAGAAACTGATAGGGCATTCTATGATCTCCCAGGCATTTTCTTCACTAAAAAAAAAAAATTGGGAAAAAGAATGGGGAGCTGTTGCATTTGATTTTCTGTCAGGGAAATATTTAATTTTCTGGGAAATTTTGATTTTTTAACCAAAAAATAAAACCACATATGTTCATTTCCATCAATATTGATTGAATGTATGCCAGAGAAGATTAGTTATTAGGAAAAACACGCCTGTCTGATTAAGGTATAATGTTAATGTATGACCTTAGGGGTCAGATTCAGCTAGGCAGAGAACAGACCTGCACCAGCTCATGGCCAAAGACTGCATTTCTGCTACCCAGTGACTCTACCCAGCAACTTCACCCAGCTTTGAGAAACACGTATGGTTTCACTGTCCTGCACAGTTCATAAAAAAGAGTTAACCCTTTCCTAATACCACAGTGCTTCTCAGATTTACTGCCTATGTTCACCCTGGGCTATTTTTATTTCCTAGTACTGGCACCACACCATACCGATGATGAAAACTCAGTTTATTTTGAAGACACGGCCAAACATCAGTGTAAAATGCATGTCATTCTCAAGCATTCTTTAAAAGGGCACAGAACTCTAAGACTTCTGACTTACTAAAGTCATAGAAATTCATGTGAAGTTTAGTACTTACTATTTAAGTAGCACTTATTTATTTACACTCATAGTAATTAAACTCATAGAAAGCATGTGAAAGTCTCTGGATGGATAATAAAGAAAAAATGAAGAGGCTGTCCTGTCTCTCTAAGGGAAAGACATGCAGAACAACAAATTTTGACCCAGTCTGTGGATGATAGCCCAAGAGCCCTCCAGCACCCATGATCTGGCTGATGGGTGCCCATGCACATAGCACACTGCTCCCCTGTGCTTGCTCTCCTGGACCCTGTGTTTGTCACAGCAAGTCTTGGAAGAGGCTGTTCCTGTGATGGAGGCTGCAATGGTTTCCAGGGCAAGGATACAATGGAAACAAAGGTTTCTGAGTTTTGCTAATACCAAAACAGCTCATTTTCCTAAAATTACGTATATGCTCTTAGATCTTCATGCTAAAGGAAGCAACTTTCTAGTAAAATTTCTATTAAGTTTTGACCATTGAAGGCTTCTAGTTGCAAGTGCATCAAATAGCACAGTTTTTCTGAGCTCACTTAAGTTATGTCCACTCATATTTTTCTCCCTTTCTACAGGAAAATGATGTTAAGTAAAGTAAAATGTGCTATTACCAGAGAAGATTAAGCAGCTTCTCTGTGTGGGAGATAGGGAATGTCACATTTCCACGGGTGGACACAGAAGAATTTCAGGAATAAGGTTTCATATAGGTTTCTTGAAAGAGCTAGGAATAGCAGTCATCTAAATATATTTTTATATGAAAAGTTAGGTGCCTAGACCAAGCCACTTGGCCAGGTCTCTCCTCTGCCATCACTGGGGAGACAGTCACTGCAGGAAAGGAATTCTTTAATTTGTTTTTCTCCATTACTTAGACAAGAGGTCCTAAAGAGCAGTGTAGAGAAGATGACAAATGGTAGATGAGCTAATCCTCTCTCTGTGGGACTAATAACAATGTGCTCTAACACAGAGCTAACACTTGAGGAAAGTGTCCCTTGGTGAAAATCTGGAGTCACTTTTTTCTCCCTGGGGAGCCTCCTGTCTATTCTTAATGACAGAGAACACTGTGGTGTCTATTGTCTTCCTCCTGAGTACACAAAAAATTTACGTGCACATTGTAAATCTCCAGAAAGGAATGGATCCTCTGAAATGTGATGGTTTTTATGTCAGGAGGTTGTCGCTGCTGTTTACCATCTTCAGGTGCCCATTCATTTCAGATCACACAGTGCTTCTGTCCAACCTGTGTAACAAAACACAGGGATGCAAAAGAAGTGTCACTAACAATAAAAATCTACAGCATCAAGAACTAGTATTTATTTGCTATGGCTTTAGTTTGACATATGATACCTCATTTCAGGGAAATTCAAATAAATTCTAGCTCTTTTGCCAAAAGCATGATTTTTAAAACTGTTAAAGAAAAATATGTATTCATCCCAGATATCTGCCTCCTGAATTTATTCCTTTGTTTCAAATGTTAATGCACACCCAAGATTTTCACGTGTGATTTCCACAGATGTTTTCTTTATACAGCAAGAGATGTGATTTTAAAAAGTCGAATTAGTGTTAAAAAGTTTTCTTATAATTAGTTTAATGCTTCCTTTACTGGTAGCTTAACTGAGGAAAAATCAAGTTATATAAGAACACAGCTCATAGGGTCTAAATTATAAACAAACCACCTAAGAATACTTTAAGACAAGTAGTAAAATAAAGTATTCCTCAGATGTATATGTATTTAAAAACTGATTTGGGTAAAACAAGTTCTCAACTGATTTTATTAATTTCACACCTTTTTTTCCTTATAACTCCAGTAAACATTCATAGAAATTTGGAAATTTTACATTGTCTGTACGCCTTATTTGGTATTTGAACATCCAGAGCTTACTTTTCCAAGTCAGAACTAATACGTTAGTTGTATTGGAAGCTCACTCTAGATAAGATGAGACATGGAGTGTTGGTTTCTACTCACGCCAGAAGGCAAGCAAGAAACTGAAATTCAAAACAAAAATATTAGTCAGGTCAAACTCAGACATGCCTTTTTGGGTGAGATATAGGTGTCTGGAAGAATTAAATTAGGCATTTTGACTGCAATGCAAACTCACAGTTATGAATTCTGTGCTTTGGACAGAAGTGAACCAGTAAACTGCTGTGAACCAAATGCCAATAAGGCTGGTGGGTGTAAACAAAGAGGCAGACAGACAAGAGGAAAGATGGACAGGCAGATGGAAAAAATATGAAAGAGAACAAAGAATAACACAGCAGCAATTAAATTATATCAAGAGTTGTTTATGCAGGAGAGGCATTCTCAGAAAATTTACTAAAACAGTACTTTACCTGCTATTGGTAACTAATCACTTGACATTTAACTTTCTATGCTGCCATTTTGTGATAATACAGGAAATTCACAAGAATTACAATAGTATGTGGAAATTAATGTGTCCCAATATACATGGGCAAAATCCCCAATATTTGTATCAATTACAAACATGTAGATCTCTTAATCCCGTCAAAGATTAAATATATTTTTTCATACTATTGGATTTCCAAAAAAAGGAAGAGTTAGAAGTCTGCACAGTATTCCCCCATACTCTGAGATCCCACATTAGCATAAGTAGAAAGGGTGTTGCATACAGTTCTGGTATAAATATTATCTTTATTAAAAAAATTAAACCAAATTAGGAGTTATATATAGTCTTTGAATTTAGAGCAGATTGCCCATGAAAACAAAAAACTTTGTGGCTGGTATATTACCCTTTTACTTGGACTCATTGCATATTATAAAAAAACTTTTAAAAATTATTAATAAGTTTCAAAAACTTCAACCAGTTGAACTATGTTTTTACAGCCTGGACACATGCCTCTGACTGTTCTGTTTGTTTTCATTCGAGCATGCTTTTTTTAATCTTTGCCAAACCAATTAGGTTATCTTGAAGAACAGAGGAATGAGGTCAAGGAAAACATTTCTTGGCAAAATTAGACAATTCTGAACATTTACTCAGTGAACGTCACCCATTTTGTGCACTTCAATGAAGAAGGGTTCCTATCCAAAAAATAATGAGTATGCAATTAATGGTCATTTCATAACATATGCACACAAGGGATAATAAAAAGACTGGCCAAACTTCTGAGTGCTTTTAGTTCAAACTTTGGATTGCTTGGACTTGTAACTTAATCATGCCCTTATAACATAGCTTGTTGCTATTTTCAAGTCGTATTCATCTCCTCATTGAATGTTACTGGGAAATAATTTTTCTTGTAACTCATTGCAGAATTCAGTTCCTAGTGAGATTAATGCAAGAATCATAATTATATCACCTCTTCTTTGAAAATCAAACAATGCCTTTCTCTAACCCAAATTCTGATTGCTGATAATAGAGTGGTTCCAGTTTTGGCTGGGTTCAGCTTTTCATACTGCTGTCCTGCTGCTGGCTTATCGTCGTCGGGTTGTCTGGCTCCTGCTTCTCTCTCCTGTTGCAGCTGGGTTGGCTTCAGGCTATGAGGATTTTGCCTGCAGTCCTTACCTCCTGCTGTTCTATCAAGGACAATAATGCTTCAGGCTGAACCTTAAATTTCAAAACCCTTTATTCTGTAAAGCCTTGAGGCACATTTTACTGCTTCAAGAACCAAATCACAGAGTGATAAATTGGTGGGTTTGTATCATTTTCTAACCCTGGGACATGACTTATTTGTGGCAAACCTTGAGGACAGTTGCTCTAAAGACTGTACAGCCTAGATAAAGGTAGATTTGCTTTTTAACACAAGAATTTCTAATTTAATCTTTCATATACACTGGTTATCTTACGGAACTTCTTTTTGCAAAGAGCAAGTTGGCTAATATTACAACATAAAAACACTGTATGCATAGTTCTTTTCTTGCAATTGCAGGGAGAAAATCTATAGTAGGTGGTACTCCATTCACAGTTTTTGACTCAGGAGAGTTTTAAAACATGCTCACCAACTTGCAACTAAATAATTAATTGTCAGAGGACTGTGCTCTACTTTACCATTTTACATTTGGAATGATAGCCACTCAGCTATCCAAGTAATGTGTGTCATGTAAAACCCACATCAAGAGAGTCAGAACCTCTTTTTTTTTGTATTTTTTGCACCAGATCAATAACAGCTTTGTAAAATTTAAGTGGCAAGTATATGCTATTTATAATCATTAGGTCTTTCTGAAATGGCATTGCTTTTTCACTGTGTCCATTGTCTTTTTGTTTAACTCTCCCTTTTTGCTCCTGTGCAAGGGAGAAGAGAATATTTACAGATCCTTCTAGTTACACACATTCCTACAGAACAATAAGTTCAGTCATTAACAAATAACTTCAGATTTGGAATAGTTCAGTGGAAAACAATCCAGATATTTATATGATTAATGCTAAAAGTGGTTAAGTACATTCATTGAGACCTGAAAGCAACAAACTTTATTTATCCTCAAGTTGAATATTTTATATTTGCATTGAATTGATGTATCCTGTTTTGATTTTCATACCATTATGTTTTATTTCAGTGTTAGCCACACAGTCATAGCCATTTAAAAGTCCTGAAGCATTCCAAAGTACAAAAACCTTTCAAATTTCTTTTTAAAGATTCCTTTGGTCTTAAAAAGATCTGACGATCACAAACAGGAGCAAAAGCAACACTTTTTACTGAAGAAATATGTCAAGAGAAAGAATGCAGCTGATTTAGATTTAGATTTAGAAGCGGGTCAAAATACATATTCCTGACACATACTGAGCAACTGATACTGCCTTTTAAATATAATATTTTTAGTACTGTTGTCGTGGTTTTAAAGCAGTAACTAAAAAATTACTAGAAAGCTTACTTATTTCTTGCTGTGAGATATGGATTAGAACAAGAGCAAAACAGGCTTAAAACTTAAAAGAAATAAAGAAAGTTTATTAACAAAACTGCAAGAATAAGAACACCAGAATAAATTTCCAGAAAACCCCTTTATCCCCCACTACCCAACCATTCCCTTGTTCACATGACAACATAGAGACAAAAAACTTCAGAACTTTGGTGTTTAAAACAGTCCCAATTCCTGCTAGAGTTTTTTCATCAGCCTTTGTAGAGAAACAGAAGTCTTCTTCTGCTAATCTATGGAGTTTTCTACAAGAAAACTATTTCTGTTATAGCTTTCTATTTCTCTGATGCCAGCTGTCCGGAAATCCTGCCATCAGTTCACTCCTCCCATTTCACATCACTCTGAGGTGTGTTATGGGCCATGAGTCTAGGGAAGTCATTTTAAGGATGAGTTATTCAAAGGCAAAAGTTCTCTTCATCTGTCTCTGTGAGCTTCCCTGGAAAACAGAAGTTTTCATTTTGCCTCTACAACGGCCCCAAATCTTCAACTATTACTTCTCCCCTCTCTGTTCCAGCACCTCACTGTATCACAATTACTCCACCTTTTGCTCAAAATCCACACTTTGAACACTCCATTCCTCCCTATATACTCGGTTATAAATTAAAGGAGTTTTTTTCAGAACACTATTGTCCATCTCCATAGCTTTAACAGAAAAATATTTCAGCTTATAAAGCATCTCCTTATTCTCTACCTCTTCTGAAGTTTAATTCTTTTCTTTACTGTCTCTAATAGTTTATAAAGTCTCTTTACATGTTGATTACTCTCTTTTTCTCTCTCTGGAAAAAAACATGAATCTGCAAGTCTCATCTGGGTAATAAAAGAGTTAAAATCTTTCCCAGGCTTTGTAGATGGTTCTGTGATCTCTGCCAGAGCAGCAGCTGGAGTTGTCTGCGATGGAAGATTCTTCATGGCTGCTCTGGAGAGTGTGGTCGCTGTCCCAGCCCGCCGCAGGTCAAGAGTTTTTTTCCTTTCTTCACTCGTCAGTCTCTGGTGAATTCAGTCACAGCAAAAACTGCAGCCGAGCCAGGGACCGGCCTGGCCCGGCCAGAGCCCGGGGCAAAGCCCCGCAGGCCCCATCTCCCGGCCAGGAGCCGCTGGGCCCAGCCCAGCCCCTGCCCGGGACACATGGGCTGGGCAGGGAACGGGAGGACAGAGCTCTGTTACCTTTCACAGCCAGGAAACAAAGAGAAAAAGAAATTCCCAGGCTTAGGTCTTAAGGTGGTGTTCACTGGTTGATCTCACTTTTCAATGGTTAAAACTGCTGTCAATTCTTAGAAGTGGCCAGCTGTTGGCTAGGAGAAAAACTCCCATCAGCCTCCAGTGGTTTTAACTTCCTTAGGTGTTTCTCTTTGTTTTCTTAAATGCCATTCTATCACAACTGTAGAAGGAAGACATTTAAAGACAAAGCTCTTACATCAACTTGACTGCAAAGGCAAATGTGTATGTATGTTTGTGTTATGGAACAGATACAAAGGACCCTATGTACAGTGTATAAATTGCATATTATATATAGATACAGTTGTTCCCATGTCAAACATCTCAAAACACTCTCTAAGGAATGCTGTTCATAAAAGTAAATTTGACTTCTGGTTTATATAAAGAAACACAAATACTGCAAGATTGAAACTTCATTCTTTGCTTTATTGTAACAAATAGAAAATCACATATTGATCTTTGCAGAGCACTAATGTCAGTCTGACTTTTCCGAAGTCACTCTAGAGGTTTGTGAAGGTCTGTGCTATTCCTACATATTCTGTAGGACCATTCTACATTCTTGCTACAGATACTCAGGGCTACTAACAACTTTCTCTAACATTGATTAATAACTATTGGTCAAAATTCATATCTATAAAATGTTCCGAGTTGTCATTGTTTTGAGTGATAAAAAAAAAGTTTCCCATTTCTATTTGATTTATAATAAGTACCAAAAATGGTAGAAAACACCTGATGTTTTCTCTTAAGGAAAAAAAGGCTCCCCTTCCTATAAATTCATAGTTCAGGGCCCTTTGAATGCTCCAAAGTTTCACAGTTAAGGTACAACAGAAGCCAATCTTTATTTGAGATAAAAACTTATGTTTATCTCACCTTCTAATCTTGTTCTTCTGGCTCCAGCAATACACCCTCAGATGCCAAGCAATCTGAATGTACATCTGCCTCCAAGGTGTATCTGCCTCCAGAACTATACGGCAAGTGGCCAGCTGTGATGACATATAAACCAAAAATACTCGGAGAAAGTGAGGAAGAAGCAGTGTCTCAATGATGCTTTTGCAACACATCATCTGCGAGAGGCCAACACAGAAAATCTGGCTGCTAATCAGAGCTGGATACAAGCCATAAAGTTCAGCTACAAATGCAAACTTTTCTGAAGCCTGGGGACATTTGGCTTTATGCATTCAGTAAACAGAGAAGAGCTAGTACTAAGTGTAAGTGTTTTAGCTCGTATAATTTAGGGGGCTCTGGTGCAGATGTTTTCTTCAGATTGGTGTCCATTAATATCAATACTGCTATATGAGGATGCTGCAGGAAATAATTGCAGATTGAAGGCTATTGACAGAGTTTTCCACAAACCTACTTCTTCTGTTTAATAGGCCTGGTTTTTGGGATATAATTTTTGGTTCAATAAGAGAACAAATGGGTTGGTAAAAGGAGGGAAAATGTCCCTTCTCTGTGTAGTTACAGGGCCTGATCTCACAGAAGGCTGTGGGATGTATTAGCAATCAGTAAGGAGAGACAGAGAAGCAATTAGGAGCTTGCAGCCCAGGTAGAGAAACTACTGAGAGAAGTGGGCTGCAGGGAGCTGTGCCTTGGCACAGAAAACCAATTTCACAATGATCAGGAGGGAATTACTGAGTTTTCTGTTACTCAGGCAATCAATACATTATCCAGAAGTCCTGACAACATGGACCTTCTAAGCAAACAGAGTAGGCAGTGAGAGACTGAATTTATAGCCTTTTATTTTTATTGCTTTTGCCTAGTCATTTTGAGTTTCCTCTTCTTGAAAGTTAAAGATGTCTATTTCTATATTCTAATGAAAATTTAGTAGATTTTAGGTTGATTTATCTCAAAGATAAATAACTTGAAGCCACGTACAGGCATTCAGTCACAAGAGATGGGACATAGAGAAGGTGAACTTTCTCTGTTCTCATGATAAGACAAAAAGAAAATCAAAGTGTTCATTTGTTTACTGAGCTCTGCACTTTGCTCTGGAAGGATATTAGTTTTTACTTTCATCATTCATGCCAGATCTTCATTCAGGTTGCATGGACCAGATAAAGAAGAAAGTTTTGGTTTATATTTTACTTTTTTATTTTGTTGTTTACATTGAAATTCTTTGTATGAAGACATTCTTCCAACTCACATACAGATTCCCTGGGAGAAATTGAGGTTTAGGATGACTGGGAGCTGTTCTAACTCAGTCTCCAGTGACAAAACAATCTTTCATTAAAAGAACCACCTGGGAACAACAAATATCTCTTTTTCCCCCCTCTCCCCCCATTCTTCCAGCAATGATTTATCCAAAGTTAGAGGACTACACCTCCAGCAGATGTGTTTGTCTGCACTATATAAATCCATATTCCCAAGCCTAGACTGAATATGTGTCACCTTTATGTCCGGAAAATGCCACATCCCACAGGGCAACTTGTTTCCAATCCTTTGCCTGTCACTGTCAAGCATCTGAACCCTGGTGCTCAAATATATCTTTGCACCTTCTGTCTCTCAGCCTTCTGATCATTCAGACCCCTCACCCTTTGGTTCAGGGTGAGGTACCATACATTTCAGATATACAGCCTGATGGCTTAGCTGCAAAACTTGGCAGTGCTTCTCCCGAAGGTACATGTGCTAAGATTATAAATGTCTCACTCTCAGGGAAGCTGGATAGGAAAGAGTATTTGTGGTGGTCTCAGAAGCAAACTAACCCACATCCAGAAAGCCCCATTGTAAAATACTTTCCTTTTGCAGAGTGGTTTATAAATGCTTTGTTGAGCTTTGTGACCTTGGGAGAGCCAGAGCAGAGACAGGTGAACACAGCAGGGGGGAGTAGGAATCTTGTTGGCTCAATGAAGGATAATTAAGAAAGTTGAGTTATAGAATAGCTTAATTTAAAGCAGTCTTTGTTGTTTACCTGAGGGCTGTGGTATTGTCTGCCCTAACCAGAAAGACAAGAATGTGGCAAATGTCAGTCAGGCTGCTGGTAGTAAAAGACTGATGGTTGTGCAAATGTCTCCAGCAGAGTCTGAATTACTTTGGCTTTTCAATCAGCTGGGCCCAGTCACCCAGCAAGGGGTGGGGGTTTATTTCATGACAAATCATATTCAGCAGCATAACCTCATATTTCTTCCAAATTTCCCTGCAGGTCTACATCATAATTTTGTCTCAGATTTTACAATGAAGAAGGTTAAATGGATTGTTAACTGGTAAGTCTTGGAAAAACAAGCCAAATTAAAACAAAAAACAAACAAAAATCCTGAAATTTTTGGTTTTAAAAGCTTATCTTTTCTTTAAGAACACTTTGAGGTCTGATTAAATCACTAGTGTGTATAAAGTGCTAAGGCACATGATAAATACGTAATAAGGTATAAAGAAGGACAATTGAGTACTGAGGCTGTGAGTACAATAAAGATCTTCTAAAAAGATTTAACCACTTCCAGTTTCTGCTAGTGGTTGTTTTAAGAAATAACTGATGTAGCTGATTGGTGCTTGCACTGAACAGGATATTTGAATTTTCTGTCATAGCCTTTGTCTACCTTGTAATGAAATGTCTTTTGAACAGTTTAACAATAGTATTTAAAAGAGTATTTTTTTAGGTGATTTGAAAACTCTTCCCCTTTTGTGTCCCTAACTCATATTTTCGGCTGATGTTTGAGCTCAGCTAGGTCTGTCTTCAACATTAGAAATTTTTTGTGTAAGACCTTGCCTTCTCAGTTTCTTTTTGCACACTGCTTTATTTTTTTAGTTTTCTCTCCCTTAATCCAGAAAAGTCTTTGAATCTATTTTATGACTTTTGCTGTTGTTTTTGTTTTTCTTCTATTCAAAAAGTCATTGAGATCAGTGAGTCACTGAGATAACAATTGTCTTCTAAATGTATCTTGTTTGCCTCCGTTCATAAGATTTTATAGTTTATGCTCTCTCTCTGGAAAAATCCTCGGCACAGCTCCCTGAGCTTCTCTGCCAAAAATGTAACAATACAGGTGCATAAAGGTAGATTTCTACCCTAGATCTGCAAAAGTAAACCACCCCTCCTCTGCCCATTATTTACTTCTTGATAACGTAGTACTCAGTTTCAACTGACCATCTCTGACACATATTGGGAGCCTTTTTTAGAGCTCACTCACTGTCTGTATCCCAGTAATGAAATCACAGAACAACCCATGTTCTGCATACATGGAAGTCCTCAGTCCTGGCACTGATTCTCAGTGTTATCTATGAACCATGATCTACCAAACAAGATCCTTTCTGAAACATTTTGCCAGTGTATTCTGTCAAAATAGCTTTCTGGATTTACCTTTGACACTTACAAGTAAATTACTTTCCTCAGGCACTGCAAGATCTATTCTCTGCTAAAGGAGTATTCCTGTCTGTCTTCTCCCTCAATCACTAGCAACTCAATTTCTGATTTATTCCTGCTTCGTGGGTGTGCAAACCTTACAATATTGTGTAATAAGCCAAAGGAACATAGAAAAAAATTATAAAATTATTTTAATACTACCCTACTTCTTTTTTTCCTTGTTTGTGATTAATTTTGTAAGTAAAGAATTGGTCATGCCAGGAAACTCAGCTCCTCTGTTCTGTTTCAGATCCAGGCCACCATGTCACAAAGAATGGGAGTGGGCTCAGCAGTCCTTCCAGCTGTCCTGTTAAGAAGCTGTTCAATTACTTAGAGGAGAAAGGCATCAGTCCTGAGCAGGCCTCATATGTGTATGTTAGTCATTGCCAGATGAAGCTGTTATACCATCTGTTCTTCTTCCTTATGACTGCAAATCTTTTTAAGACCCTTCCTCAGGATGACACAGGCAATGAAGATACTTATAAATGCACAAATTATTGTATAGCATACTGAGCATGGATATGATAGATCAAATTTGAATCCAGTAAATGCTTGATATTATACTTCTGAGACACGATTTCTCTGGCCTATTTTAGATACCTCCTCTAGATTTAGATAAATGTACCCCAAGGTGCCCTCTATGAATTATAAAAAGATGCTACGTTGAGTACTTGTAGACATCTGTGCTGTCAACTCTAAAGTTGGGTAAGATGAATACTATCCATAAGGCCTAAGAGTAGTAGGGCTGCCTGCAAGGAGAAAAACCAGGTTTATCCACTGTTCATTTAATCTTTAACAGCTCACTGGAGCACAGAGGGCCAGAAAACTTGGGTTTGGTCCATTTCCTCACAGTCCTGCTTACAGCTGCAGCATCTCATGCTCTCCTAACTCCTGTTCCACATATTTTTCCCAGCCCCTTCCAAATAGGTGAAGTTTCTATGCTGCACAATAGTCCACAATAGACCACATGTCTCTGCTAGTCTTATTACACAACATTCCTCTTGCAGCTCCATGCAGATCTTCTGTTGGATTAACCCAACTCAAACTGTACTTGAGGTACCAGCTCAAAAAAGGAGAAGGCAAGGATCAGTCCCTTCCTTACACTGGAAGTTTTAATATTCTGTAGTAAGTGAGTCACAGAATGAAATTGCAGTGCTAACCATGCACAATTTTACAATTACAGTTAATTTTATGCATTAGTAGACCATTGGAAAAATATGGATTGCTATGCAGATATTCAAAACAAGGCATAAATATTTGCAGGAAGAGGATGTAAATCAAACACAGAATCTATAGAAAAGGAAAAATTTTCTGTATTGTAACCATAGTATTTCTTCATATTTCTATCTTCACACAAAGCTACAAGCAGCTTAGACTGAATATTGTAATGACTACAATACTCCAAAGTATGTTTCATGTAAAACAACTTGCATGCAAGTGATTCAACCCAGAAATGGGACAGATGGCGTTTCTACTGCCACTGTATTATGATAGCCTTAATTCCCCACATTCATGGGGGCTGTAGTGATTCCTGATAAATCAAAACACTATCTCACCCCATGGCCTCTCTCCCACACTCTCAGATTTCCCTCCCACACAACTCTTGGATTGTGTTAGCGGGTCCTGCACATATTATGGACATATATTGCTCTGGAGGTCCCATACCCTACGATACTCCAAGGCTGAAGTCAAAAGGCTTATCTAAGAGGAAAAAAAGATACAACACTAATCTGAATAACTCTAATAAATTAAATTTTATTTTATAACAATTTCATTTAAATTTTTATAGTAATTCTCAACTGATTTCAAGTATGTTTCTCTTTTGCCAGTATTATTCAATGTCCCATAATTTTAGACATACAAGTGCAAGTCATTGTTTCCAACCAGCTTGATCCTGAATTCATACAGCTATTAATCAGTTTAATATGCTTCGTGTTGCTAATTTGAAAAGCACATAAGGAAGAAGTCTGTGCAGTACAGATATGACAATTAGTGAAACAATCCTTTTTCTAAAAATTTGCTTGGGTAGTACAAATTTTACCAGAAACTTTGTCTCCTTGCACTGAAGAAGAGTAAAAGAGACAGTTGTTCTCATGCCAACTACTTTTGGTGCCAGAGGTAGCGATAGAAATATGTTGCCTCTGGAGGTTCAAGAGTATTTCATAATCCTCCCCCTCCCATCATTATTTTCCATTATTGGTCCCTCTACTCTCTTCCTTGTTATCGTCTAGAAAACAGGCAAGTGTGCAGACGCAATATATAAAACTTAAAAAACCAACATGTCCATAAAGAACCAGTTGTCTGCCTGAATGAAAAAAAGAGAAAATGAAAGAAGCAATGAAACTCCAAGAGAGAACAACTTTGACTCAAATTGTGTCATGCTGAGGTGCAATATAAGATTTTACATTGTACACCACATTAAGTTCTGTCTTCAGTTAAAATTTTAATGTATTTTTACAATATTTGTGTTTGATTTCTCTCACCAATGTGTTTTAGAAGTGGTGAGATAAAAAAAAAAAAAGGCCCTGAGGAGTTTGAAAGGGGGGGAAGTAAAGCTTCTGACCAGATGAACTTGCTTCATTCAAGTAATGAAGAAAAACAACTGAACAAAGTTTTTTTTCCTAGATTATGGTGACAGATATTGGCTGAGCTCAGGTCTAGAATCAGATCAAATAGAGACTGAATTTTTATGAGATCTTTTACAGAACCAAAGCACAGGCTGAGTTGGAAGGGGCATACAGGGATCATCAAGTCCAACTCCTGGCCATGCACAAGATCATCCCTAAGAGTCACACCTTGTACCCAGGACTATTGTCCAAATTCTTATATTCTGCTGTAACCACTTGCCAGTTGCAGTGCTCAACCACCCTCCCAGTGAACAACTTTTTTCTAATATCCAACCTAAACCTCTCATGACACCACCCCTCTCAGGTCATGTCCCTGGTCACCACAGAGCAGAGATCAGTGCCTGCCCCTCCTCTTCCCCTCACAAGGAAGCTGTAACTGCACTGAGGTCTCTCCTCAGTCTCGTCCAGACTGAACAGACCAAGTGACCTCAGCCACTCCTCACACGGCTTCCCCTCAGGACCCTTCACCACCTTTGTTATCCTCCTTTGAGCACTCTCCCATGGTTTAATGTCCTTCTTACACTGTGACACCCAAACTGCCCCAGCACTGGAGGTGAGGCTGCCCCAGCTCAGAGCAGAGCAGGACAATCCCCTCCCTGGTCCAGCTGGTGATGCTGGGCCTGATGCCCCCAGGACAGGGTTGGCCCTCCTGGCTGTCAGGGCACTGCTGGCTCCTGTTCATCTTGCCAGTGACCAGGACCCCCAGGACCCTTTTCACAGCACTGCTCTCCAGCACCTCATTCCCCTGTCTGTCCATACATCCAGGGCTGCCCAATCCCAGGTACAGAATCAATTGCATTTTCCCTTGTTGAACTTCTTCTGGTTGGTGGTTGCCCAGTTTGTCAAGTTTGTCACTCTCTAGTTTGTCAAGGTCTCTCTGCAGGGTCTGTTTGCCTTCAAGGGGATCAACAGCTCCTCCCAGTTTTATCCCTTCTGCAAACATCTTTGGTATCCCTTCCAGGCCTGCCTCCAAATCATTTATGAAGATGCTGAAGAGGACAGGGCTGAGGATGGAGCCCTGTGGAATGCCACTAGTGACAGGTCCCCAGTCGGATGTCACCCCCTTCACTACAGGCCTTTGTGACTGACCCATGATCCAGTTTCTCACCCATCTCATGATGTGTTTATCCAGCTGTGAGCTGGACACTTTGTCCGAAAGGATGCTGTGAGAGACAATACCAACAGCTTTACAGAAATCCAGAAACATTACATGAACTGGCTTTCCTTGCTCAGCCAGGTGGGTTACCTTATCATAAAATAAAATCAAGCTTGACAAGCAGGACGTTCCTTGCATGAAGCCATGCTGGCTGTGAATAACAACCTCATTGTCCTTCAGGTGTTTTTCAGTAACTCCCAGAATAATTTTCATAACCTTACCAGGCTGAGAAGTGAAACTAACAGACTTGTATTTTCCAGGGTCATCCTTGCCCTTTTTGAAAACTGGGACATTAGCCTGCTCCCAGTCGGCTGAGAGCTTTTACCTTGCCTATCTCAATGCAAGCACAAGGCAGTCTAGTTTTGAACCTAGAGACTTATGATACTAAATTAAAATCAGATGGTTATAATGTTATTGACACTAGGACAGTAATCCAGACAAAGATTGATCTGGTCTTACCTAAATATTCTACAGTATAAATATCTACTACTGTTCTAGTCATAAAAGATTCCTTTTACAGAGAGAATTATCTAAATTGCAATTTTAAAGCATGTGTCTAAAATAGACCAGACTAACAGATTTAGAGGTACAGTACTCACTAATTTATTGACTGTTAGTGGATTTGGATGAGAACTGTCATTTCTATGATCCATATGTGGCCTAGAAATCATCTTTGAATTTAAATTGCCTGGTATATTTTATATCATGTGAGTATATTTGTAGGCCTTCATCCAGAGTAAGGTGAATGCTGGAGATAAATATGTCATATGTATTTTGCCTTCAGATTATCCTTTCTCAGTTATAAATCAATACAAAACACTTTTACATAGGCAGATAGTGTTGGGACAAGCAGCAATGGTTTTAAACTAAATGAAGAGAGACTGAGACCAAATGTTAGGAAGAAGCTCTTTACTAAAAGGGTGAAGAAGCACTGCACAGATTGCCCAGGGAAGCTGTGAATACCCCATCCCTGGAACAGTTCAAGGTTGGATGGGCCTTTGAGCAACCTGGTCTAGTAGAAGGTGTCCCTGCTCACAGCAGAGAGGTGAAATGAAATTATCTTTAAGGCCCTTTTCAACCCAAGCTACCATTCTATAATCAGTGGAATGCACCACATCTTGCCGAAGTGTACAAGCTGTTTCTTTCTAGGAAAGGACAAAGATGTCTAGCTAGATATGGTTATGTGATGTAAACTGTACTACCTACCAAGGTCTTCTATTTTATTAAGATGAGCTGATGGTCTAAAATATGAGATACTGGATTTTTAGGATAAATATATACTGTTTTATTTTTAGCAAAAACTGTTTTACTGGCAAAAAATTTCTGCTCTCATTAAATCATTGAGTCCATGTAACCCACTCACATGGCCAAAGGCAGGTTGAATGCATATTAACCATATTCAATCCATAGCTAGACCCATTTAGAGCCTCTCAAAAAGGGGGATTCCACAGCATTTTTAAATAAACTGCTCCGATGTTGAACTTTTTCAGCCTTAACAATTCTACAATTCTATGATTTTGTAAAAAGTGCAGTAAAATCTCCTTCCTCACAGGTAACTAACGAGTCTTTTGCTGAAATGTAAGCCCATTGCTTATTGTTCTATCCCCAGCAGTCAGGAGTATATGTCCATTTGGCAACACAATATTACATGCTTATTCCACATGTAATAGACATTCCATGCCTACTGAGAACAATCTCTTTGTAACTGTTATCTGTTTAACCAATGTAGTTGGAAAATAACATGAGTAATGTGTCTATCTGTGTACGTAGCAATGAGGTCAACAAAATTCTGTGCTGTTTGAGATTTAGGTATTCTAAGACTAGTTACATACTCTCAATCTGACTATGAATCCCTTGAATCCTATTCCCATGAAGATGTCTCTCAACATGCAGTCCATCAGGATTCAGATTGACAGCACATGGACATGAGTCCAAGTAATTTAATATTATGCATAGTGCAGCTTTGAAGAGGTGTATCTGATGATGTTCTCTTTCAGTAACATGTTAAAAAAACCCTAAACTTCACAAATGCTATAAAACATCGTTCAGTTTTTTGACATCACTTTATATTACAATAAGGTACCAAAACCCCCACATTCTTCATAAATAAGTCCAATGCAATCTAATTGCAGCTGATTGTCATATCAGATATGCCACTGTAAGAATATTAATACTAAAGGGGTTTCATAGGCAAGCAGAATTATGCCCAGGTTGTGTTTTTCCTGGGAGTTGTAGTTCATGCTGCAAGTCAAAATTTCAAGGAGAACTGTATCAGCTGGGTGCACTACAAAGCATTATAAATAAAGTCGTAGCTCTCACTGAGATGAATTCAGAAAGAGTCCTCATTTTTTTGAATTATTTTTCTTTGACCTTTGACTGAAACATGCTCTTGGAAACATGCAATTGTTTCAGGTGTGTTATGGATAATGTGTTTAAATGTTAACACCTGTAAAGATAAAAGCAAAAAGAGACATAACACCATTCTTATCCCATATATAAAATCTCCAAAATCTGTATACTAAATGTGAAGCCAACATTTTATTCCCTGAACAGTTTACAGTTCATTAGCAACAGCATTCACCACCATCTGACAGTTGGCCAGAACACTGATCTAAACTAGAAGATAATGAGGTTAGAAAATATCTTAGAGCAGTATAAGAGCTATGGAGTATCATCAGAATGTACAAAGAAAAACTGAAAGTGGGAAATAGATCTTTTTGTTTTAGAATGCCTCTGCCATGCCTGTGTGGTACAACAGAATGAACCCTAGTCTAAAAACTTTAGTGATAAAGCCTCAAGAGTAAGCAACTCTTGTGACCAAAATCCAAAGCAAAGCAGGTTTCTTTCAGGTCCTTTATGTGGTACTTACAGGAACCAATAATGGGAAGTAATATTTTGGCCATCAATGTTTAAGGGACCATATTCAGTGTTTCCTTTTCCTTTAAGAAAGGACAGTACAGATTATCTCCCAAGTTTCTTGCTTAAAAATGCCATTGGAAGAGGAATCCAAAGGACTAGGTATCAGGGCACACTAACTGTTTTCCAGGTACTGAAAGAGCTAGGTTAATGTTGTCACTTAACAAATATTCACATATATATTTCCTGTGGAATCTAATATAACAATTGCTATTCACTGTAGCTTAATAGCTCATGTATTTGGCCACACACAGCATCATTATCAGTCATGAACACATATCCACAAAACCAAATGATTCCAGAAAGCCATGGCTTTTGCAAACAATCATTACACAAACTGAGTGGAGAAGGATAAAGACAAGGGGAGTAGGAGAGAGAAAATGCTGAGAGGAGTACAATTAAAGGTGTCAGAATGGAAAATTCTACTAAATATAAGAAGCAACCATAACTGTTGGGTTTTAAGTGTGATTTTAACAAACTGACTTTCTATTAAACCATCAGTCTCTTCACTTTCTTTTCCAACAGCTTTTGAACTTAAAAGAAAGTATGTCTCAGAGCCCTTCCTTTGTTTTTTGTATCCAAACATGACAAAATAATTCAGTAAATGATCCACTTACCTATGCCAGTAGGGAAGCACAGGCCTTCTTGTTCTTTACAGGATAGAGTGCTGTGCAGGTTGTTAATAACTACCAGATACATCTTCCTTCAAAAGTCTTGGTGGTAGCTAGAGGAACAGTGGTCAGTAGACGCTTCTGCAACAAGGACTGGCAGCAATGCAGACTTTTACCCAACACTGCACCCTGGGTTTGGTGATGAGCAGGGGATGTTTCAGCATCATTAGAATAGTTTGCTAGAAATGAGTGCTCTCCACCACTACAATAATTTGGGCATGCCTCACTTGTCACAAATGAGGGTAGTTAATAGCTTTAAGGAGAAGGACCTCAAAGGGTTGAATATTTAAGTCAGAGACTAGGCACAGTCAATTGGCTGCTTGGAAAGCTATCACGCAGATCTTAGTTCTTACAGTCCTTCTCACTCACAGACCTGAAGTACAAGATGACTTCTGCTACTCTCTTGCACAAACAGTGGACTCCAGGTAACAAGTGTGTGGAAGCAGAGAAAGAAATTCAAACTAGAATTTCCTCTAGGCTCCACCTTTCTCTTGCCCTGAACTACCAGTAAAGATGTGAAGTTTAAGCCTAAAATACACAATACTCAGTGTTATCTCCTTATATGGATTTGTATGAGTTAAGGAGTTGGGAAAAAAATTCTAGCATTTTTTGTACAAAAGTCATGTAGGTGGTCTGGTCTGTTTTGTTGAGATATCAAGATTGCATTGTAATTTTGCTAGAGATCAGTGAAAATCCATCTCAAGCAATTGTACAGCAATCATGCATCCCAAGCAATTGAAACATTGTAATCTTCTTGTTTCCACTGTCTCCCTTAAATTGGGAGCCAAGTTTTCCCTGACTACCCAGAACCACAGAGTACCTGAAAGTGCTTCAGTCAGTCTCTGACAGTTCCTGAACATTGAGGGCTTTCATGATCCCCTTACTGTGTTGGGGAAGGAGCTTGAAGAGCTGCACATGCTGGAAAGAAATTTCTTCCCAAAACTTAAGCTGTTCCTTTAAGTACAAACAGAAATCAAAATTACAAAGTGATAGTTAGATAAAAATCTGTAATTCTTGTCTTTTCAGCAGGAATTCATGGGTAAAGAGTTATCTGTTTTATCCTGTATTGTAGAATATTCAGTCACACCTGCTGCACTTCCAATACAAAGCAACACAAGGACATGCACCAAGGTGATTATACCCAAACTAATTTTAAAAACCCCCTGATATTTCATTCTGTGGATTGCATTTATGCCTCATATATCTTCATTCTAGACTGACATTTATGCAGCCTGATGTTCTCTTTCTCTTTAAAATGATACTCATTAAAAAATATAGATCATACACATTTATGTAGAGACATATCTATCAAAGATTACAAAATGTAATTAGACACTTTTGGTTTGTATTATTCTGTGTCAAGGCATAGAGAAAGCTGTATACAAGTATGCAGAGAATAATCATGTGTTCTCTGGAAAGTCCTTCATATTATCCCTGTTGTTTTGTGTGCTTTAAACTTGAGCTATGCTGAATGTGAAATCATAAATATGGGGTATACTAATGTGTTCCTTTTGCAACAATAATTACTTGGAGGGTAACTACTTAGTGTAGTGATCCTCCTTATGCGACTTCAGTTCCATAAATCTGGTTTACAGCTCAAGGAGGATGGACCACATTGGAAACACAGGATCTGACTTATATTAATTAAAAGAGGTGATAATCCTAATTAGAACTCAAGTTGTTTTAAACCCTAACCTTTATAAGAGCATTTCTAGAAGGAAAATAGCTCTGTGTTCTTCAAATATTTTTCATGTATCCTTTTGGTTCATCATTATATTCAACATTCTAATATTATATTTAATATTATAAATGAATATTTTTGTCAAGACTGCCTTTTGTTATTTTTCTTTGGGTCCTAAAAAACTGTTGTGAATTTTTTAAAAAAGCACAAATGAAAAACACAAACAAACAAAGAAAACCCCAAGAGATTTGGCTGTTTCTTTATTTAAGTACTGATACCATACTAATTATCACTACTTACCTTGCAGAGCAGAATGTGGTTATTTTCTTATAGGGCATATCTTCAAATCACAAACAGATAGTATAATTAGTATCCAGTTTTGAATGTGTTCAAATTTGACCCCTCCACAGCTTGCCATGGTGTTTAAGGAAACACATTTTTTTTAATCTCTTAATGTCTGAATATTCTGCCTAATGTTTATTGAAGTAAAGTCTTGTTATGAGACATGCTGCAGCAATGATAAGCTGTCTAACCATTTACTGAAGGTAACCCAAAAATAACTATTTTAATGATGTTTTGTTCCTTTTAACTTCTGAATGATGCACTGAAAAAGTCAGAAGACTTTTCTTCCCTCTTGTTTCACTACTTTTACTTCTTTTTACTTTTTTTTTTTTTTTTTTCTTTAAGGTAACAATGAGAGAAATATGAGAATGCTTTTTTTTAGGGTCCTGAACCTCACCCAAAAGTCTGGGAATGACATATCTTCAGTAGAGACATCCTTTATCTTAGCTATTGGGATTTATATAGTAGCATAATATACTACTATACATGAATATGCTCTGGGTACCCTAAACCCACATGAAATCTTTCTGAGCTCACAGGGCTTCCTCTGTAGTGCAAAAGTTAATAGAGGCTCATTGGGCAGTGAACCATCTCATCATCAAAATATTCAGAAGCTAAATTGACCCTAAATTTTACAGTTTGAATTGAGAAAAAATCTGGTCTTTTGTGCATTTTTCAATTTAACCCAGCTAGTCCAAAACCACTGCATTTCAAATGGTCTGCAGTGGAGTCAGACTGAAAAGGGAACAGAAAGTTGTGGAGACAATAGTGTGGTTTCTCCATTCATTTGGTTTTAGATACTGAATGTACTGCTCTTTTGCAAATATTCTTCAGGTTACTGCAGTGACAGCAGCCTTGCTTGCTGGCTGAACTGGTCTGCTTTACATCTCTTTTAGACAGCGCTATTCCACTCATGCATAAGACAAAAGAATTGCCACAGAACAGGGGGTCATAAAAAATGACTTCTGAAACATATCCAGCTAAATACAAAAATAAAGAGATATTTAAAACAGCTCTAAATAAAATGGAAACATTTAAATATAATCCTCCAAAATACTAATTGTAACCATTTGTTTCATAGAATTAAATCCTTGTAGAACATTTTATCCAACTGTTTGGACTAGGATGTGAACTTTATAAATTACTACTTTTTTTTTGTTTTATTCGGCACCAGCTGTGTGCATGCTTCTGAAACACCACCAGTCATGCTGAGCATTTAGTAGGAATGTTGCAATGGCAATTTAGATGTTAAAGGGCATTGTGATTTTTAAGGGCTTGTTATCATGGCCAGCTGTAGCTAACAGCTTGTAAGAGATCAGGAAGAGGTATGTGATTTTCCAAGTAACAAAAGCAGCCTGTGTTTACCACAATTTCTTTTCTGCCACAGAATGTGAGGTGGTGGATATGGAAATAGATGTTTTCCCAGGAACAGAATTAATAAATGATGTTATAATTCTGTTGTCTTTATTTTAATCTCTCAAATAGTTTCAAAATGTTTAAAATGTATCAATTATCCTCTCCAACATGAAATATAATTTTGATGAAGCTGCTACATTGAAAGTTCTGGAATAGTAAGGGGGTTTTTGTGTCTGTTTTGGGCATTCAAACAAGGGAATATTTGTTACAGCATCCTTTCAAAATTCCCTTATTTAATTTTCACTAAACAGGGCCACGATTATCATTTATGATGGAAGGTTACCATTAGTTACTAGATAGGAGGAGGAGACATTCCATGGAAGATTTTGGTCTCACAAGCTCATGCCAGAGGATATTCTGTAGCTTCTTCAGATGCTATGGATGCTATGGCTGGTCCATAGAGATCAGCCTATTGAATCATTCAGAGTAAATGATTCAGGGTAAATTAGTGTTGTTTGAAGCAAACACTGTTCAAACAGTGGCTTTTAGTGTGGGACTACTATTCTTTGTACACAAAGGCAGAATTTTCTTCATTACTTGGAAGCTTTGAAAAGATATATGTGTATTGTTCTTTTGAATGTTAAGATACAGACTATTTGCTCAAAGTTTTCCTTTGTTGGAGTTCCTAGTTAGAAAGAGATTTATTCACCACTCAGTTAACATCTAATCTGATCTTTAACACTTTTCCACATTTTTAAATGATTGGTAAAGTAGATTCTCTGTGATATAAATATCTGCACAACTATAGCTTAAAGTAAAAGTAAACAAGCAAATTATATATCAGATACAGACTTACCAGGACAGCATTAAAAAGTTGTAACCATCAGCACCACACAATTAGCTTTGTGTCCTGTAATTATGACTTACAGCTAAAGGTAAATTGATAAATTTGATGAAAGTAAATTTTCGCAGTCTTGGAGGTACCCAGTTATAATTCCCTTTTCACATTCCAGGAAAGATGAAAAACCTTGTGGACACATTGAATGTTAATTGCACCAACTGGACAACATTATTAGACAAGCAACTGAACTATAAAGAAAGATACAGGCTTTCCTTTGCTACATCTGTGAGACATTATTCTGTGTATTGCAGTAAGATATCAGCCTGTATTATCTTTGTAATAGGCAGAAAACAAGAAAAAAAGGTAAGGAGTGCAGAGTAACAAAAAGAAAACCTTAAATATGCATATGAAACTATGATTATAACAAAAATCAAATACGCACTGAAGAACACACAGGTTTCAATCAAGGAAGACCTCTTCACTGACCTCTGCAGTAGTTAAATCTTGGTAAAAACTGACTCCAAATTAATTTTTTTAATCTCTGATGATCAAACCATCTCCCACAAGGTAGTTGTCATCTTATTCTCCCTTGAATTACCAAGGGTTTTGAAGTAAGAAACTTCATTATGAAGTTTATGAAATTTGAAGATAACCTGCTAAGAGATGTTCTGATCTCAGCTTTAGTTTTTGTGGCTTGTTTCATCTGATTCCAGTGTTCCTTGTGTTAATGTGAACCAATATTTAAGTAGAGCAAACAATATGCTAAATGATATCCCTATGAAAAAAAGATCAGTTTCCCTTGGAATAATGTTGCATTTTGGCTGTTTCAGCATCCTCTTGCCATGAGTCCTGCACTCTTTTAATGGTACTCCCTCTGAAAACGTTTCCCCTTGATTTTGATCTTGCCTCCCTTCATATTCTGAAAATAAAACCTGGGAAATAACTAGTAGAAATAAAATTTTCCTCAGCCACTCCACTCTATCTATTCATCATCCTAATGGTGGAAGTCACATTTTTCTGTCTCGCAGATGGGTACAGCCAGCACAGGGCTAGACAACAAATACTTACCTGGATAAGAAATCTGTGTCCTGTTTTCCTCATCCTTCCACAAGAAACCAAAGTAAAAAACAGTCCTTTTTATATAGGCTTAGAATAGCAATTATGTCAATTCTTTGGTCTAAGTCATCCTGTGAAAAAAATCCATGTTAAAAGAGTATGAATTAATTTCCTCATTTTAACACAGACGAGACTGAATAAGGAGTATGATTTCAATGTCATTTTGATATTCAAGATTCAGAGGGCATTGTCAGGGCTCTCAGGATGCCACCAAGATCATTAGTTTGGGAGACGTGCTTGACTTTTCTGTGATTTTCTCGTTTATAAAATAGGATGAAAGCTACACGTTCTCCCTCTTTGCTTGTACCACAGAGAAGCAATCTCGTCCTAGTCTGCAGGTACTTTTCTAATTTCTGTGTGCTGTGCCTTTAGCTCTTGTGGGATACATGACTGCAGCACTTGCTCTCTTAAGCAAGTGAGGTAAAGGATTTGGTGCATGCATCAGAGGTATGGAAGATAACAAGATTGCTCTCTGAGACATTAATTTTTCTCTCTCTGAGTCTCCACACCGAGCAGCTGAGGCAGAAGTAGAAACACTTTTCTGCTACCTTTCTTCAGAGCCAGGGCAGAGTAGAGAACTGAGCAACAAACAAACCTATGCTCTTCATGATGAGGATGGGAAAACAGAAGCCGTGTCCTGGTAGCAGGCCAGAAGACAGGTTTCATCAGTAAATAATAATGCTAAAATGCAGTGAAGCCACTGCACAGTATTACAGCAAACATCAAAGCATTCTCACACCTTGATTTTTCTCACCATCCTGAAAGCCAGTTTTGATGAATCAGCTACTTGCTGTAGTTGGTAAGACCTGCAAAAAATCTTTTTCTTCAATTATAGGCACCTTGATTTGCAGCTGCAGTAAATGAATGCAGGAACAGCAGGGAGTCTGGCATGTTTCAGCATCACATGTAATTTGTGATGCTATATCTTAAATTAGGATGCTGCAGATGCCCTACTTTCTGAACTATGGTTTTATTTTAAGCAACTAATTATGAAAATATCTAGCAACAATCCCAAACAATTAAAATACATAGTAAGTAATAAAATAAAGACTAGTTGCTCTGAACTAGAGAAAATGCCAATTTTTCATCAAAGTGACTTTGACTTTTATGCATTTTCAAAGCTTTAGTCTGTCCAGTTAGGGAGGAAAACAAGCTTAAAATCAAGTTGCATAAATATCTGCAAAAATACTACTCATTCTGCACATGGTCTGGCTTAAAAAATCTTCTATGAACTTCTCCGAAGTCTCTTCCATTTCAAGATTCACAATAATTTTACAAATCAATTATCCTTGTTTGCCATAATAAGGCTGTCCCTCTTTGTGCCTTTTTTCAGTTAAATGTGTTTTAACCAGCATTTTGGTGCAATCTTTTCCACCTGTCTTTTTTTAATACAGATAGGGTTTTTTTTCTGAGGGCCCAAATTATACCTCCCTTTGGCTGCACCAAATGAACAAAATACAAGATTCTGCATGTCTGGTTGATTATGAATAGGGATGAAGACACAAATGTTCATGTTATGGGGACTTATTTTTTAGTCCTAAAATTCCACAGGATCTCAAGTCTTCTTCAGTAAAGTTAGAGGGGCTTTCATTCTTGTCCTCACAGGAGGTTTGTTTATGACTCTTATTTCTTTAAAGTGTTTTTAAAATCCTCTTCTGATATGGGCAGAATATAATATTTGCTTTCTTCTGTTCAGAAATCATAATGCTACTGTGTCCACCAGCACACTCATGAGCAAGGGCTCCTGCAAGTGTCCTTTGGGCTAGGCTGGGGTTTCAGTGACAGTGCTCCACACAAAGAATTCGACTCTCAACTTTGAAAGTCATTGTCAGCTGATTGATGCTGAAGTAATTTCTTTTTTTTTTTTTTTAAACCTCAGAAACTTCTCAATCCTGACAAATTTTAATGCAAACCCTATGGCATCAGCATGACCTGGCATCTTCCCAACGTCTGCACCTGCACAATTACAGCCAAGCTTTCCTAAACACTTTTTCCCTAACAGCTTGGTTTGGGTTTGCTGTTGTTTTGAGCTGTTTTCCCCCACCTTTCTCTTTTTAATCACCAAACACTTATGGCAGGCATAATTTTTCAGATGTTGTTTTGGAGAATTTCTTGGAGCTAATCGTATATGCCCCTTGAGAAGGTTTGCAAGAGTGGCCCACACCTGAAGCCGGAGTCAGTGAATTCCAGCAAAGATCCCAGCAAAGATCCACAGCCACCTGGCTCGCCTGAAGGGCAGCAGGCGAGGCTGCTCAAGGAGTGCCGAGCCAGCAGCTGTGTTCTGCTCAGGTCACTCTGACAGCTCCCACTGTACTGATAAAAGCAGAGCTATCAATCACTAAATAGGATCAGCCAGCATTTTAGCATTTCCCTCCCATTTCCCACTCTCTTTTGCAACTGGCTCTGACTGTTCTGCACCAATACACAGTCAGGTGTGTTTACACACAAGGCATTTGCATGAGGGCTTGTGACCTGTCAAGACACAGAAAATTAATGTCAGCTCATTATCAGAAAGGGGAAAAAAAATTCACAAGCTGGAGACCAGGAACCAGATGCTTATTTATGTTAACTGCCCAAGCCCCTGTGATTTCAGTTGAGTTCTATCAATCAATTCATCTGGGCATCTGGTATAAGATATAAAGAAATAAGAATGTTCACATGTTAGAATATAGATCTGTTATTCCAAGTTTGTAATATTTGAAAAGTTGGAATAAAGTAGTAGTCAATAGGCTGAGAATTGTTTTTATTTATGCTGATATAAATCTGGAATAAGTGCTCAGAAATGTGTTGCAATGTCTACAGACACAGTTACGTTCAGAATGTGCAGCCTCATAAATGTCTGATTCATTTCTAAGCAGAACCTCTTTTCTGATGGCAATGAAAGATCTCTACCAAGAAACAGATGGTATGTAATGGACCGTGGTTTGACCTTTCATCTGCAGTCTGAGAAGTTGGTAGTGGGTCTGCATTACTGATCTTTAATTGTTAAATTCAGGAGGTCCTTTTTCAAATCACAAGGAAAGCCACAGCTTGCTATGTAAAAGCTAAATAATGACATTTGCTCCTAATTTCTTTGAGTTCCCTCTATTCAGAACAATGAAAGAAAACACTGCTTGCTTTAGGATCTTGACCAGACTGATTATTAGGTTGTCATTTCAGGACTTTCCACAAAAGATTGCCTGCATCTTGGTTACTGATCTACCCTTTTAAAGACTTGTCTTTTACTTTCCTGAAGCTCAAAATATTGGTCTGCAAAAACTACTAATAACTAATGTATCAGTTGATAAAAATATATGTGCATTACTTGTGGTATCATATTTTTAAAAAATGGAAGGTAGAACAACTGAGTGACTAGAAAAGAATAATTTGAAATGGGAGATGGTCTTTGAGCAGCTGTTGAAAAAAAATAGTATGAGTGAAATTCTGTTGTGCAGAAGGGATCCAGTAATTTACTGTGGCCTCATATGCTTAGTGAATTTTTTTTTTAAAACCATGATTAAAAATTTGTATTTGAGGCTTTACAGACATGTAGATTCACATAATGTAAAGAAGTGCATGTTTATGTGGAAGCCTAATATGTAGATTTTGAGAAAGGACATTTGTACTTTGTTTTTCTCCTTAATTTTGAGCTTTTTAATTGTCTTTACTGTGTTATACTCTGAGAAAAAAAAATCAAGCAGAGACATCTATGTTGCAAAACATGCAAACATAATTATCACTTATTTCAGATCCTGATGTTTGCCTAGGTAGTTTTTCATTATCTCTTTTAAAAGGTCAGTTATAGGGGTAATGTACTTACCTTTTTAAATTGTATGAAAATTTTAATTGCTTAAATCTCCCCTCGCTGGTTGATTGAAGTATCTTTATTTATACCTTGGAAGGAATTATTGACAGACTTTCCTTGCAGGCATATTATGGATAATAAGCAGTTTTAGCAAATTCACTGTCCCTTGACTACTATTTGTTTTGGAAAATCAAGCATATATTACTAGTTCAGACTATTGTCTTCTGAGATTGTGACCTCTACTCCGTCCAAAAGAGATGGTAAGAACAATGGGATATATCTGTATATTTAGTCATTTGTTTGTTTATTTAACCAAATGAGCAACTAGTGATTCCAATTTCATTGCATTTTATCCAGCTGATAGGAATTTTTGTGTTATATTTGCACAAAGCTGAACATAAACCCAGACTACCTGATGAAGAAAGGCTCCTATAATGTAAATAATATTTTTCCCTACACTAATAGTATTTTCCTGTATAATTGAATTTACTCACTCTTAGTGCTAGTTAAAGTATCCAAAAGTCTGATTTTCATTAGAGAGAACTCTAAATCCTCCCATCCATTTTTCTCAGGGATTTCGATGGAAAATACCATTTTTAAAAGCTTTGGGATTCTAAATCCTTGTGCTCTGACTTTATATTGTGATTTATTCCATCCCCTAGTCTTGTCCCATCTTACATTCATAATCAAGGACTTTGCAATAAAATTGTTGGAACTTTCATTTTATGACTTGATAACTTGTAATAATCAAATTTTCTTTCTTTTTCCCCTACATGAGGATTATTACTGCTTGTTTTAGCAGAGGAAGAAACTCATCTGTGTGTGACTTTAGCAGGCCTGCTTCCAATGAACCCCTCTTGATGAAACTCTACATGCCAGTGGCAGTGTTTAAACCTTCTTACTCACTGAAAGTGATCAGTAAAGATTGCTGTGGCCTCAACAAATCATTTAAACTCTGCAAAAGGGCTGATGAATGTAAACTGACCTGCCCTATATCAGCACAACACTCATCTCACATTGTGATGGTCCTACAGCTATTTAAATATATATCAGCAGATATGACATTGCAGATGGACAAAACGAGGTACCAAACTAGAAGAGTGTTCAGTGTCGAAATTCAAGCTAATAAGCAAAGGCATAATGGCTTTCAGACTTTGCTGAGTCAAAGTTTGCGTGTCTAAATTGCAACCTGAAAACCTGCACGTTTGAACATGACAGATACCATGAAACAAATAATTGTAGATACTCAAGTGATAATTGCACATCTGCTTATGGAGCTGGATGGAGAAACTGGAAGGGGAAAAAAACAAGATTGAACAAGTCATGTTTTTTTAGTTAAGACTGATGTTTTGGTATGCAAAACATTTTTCCTTTTTTTTTAAATTAGGAACTGATGCAAATTTCATTAGTTTCAGTGGACTTTGGATTGCATCATAGAAAATAAACGAATTTACCTTGAACATAAAAATTCAGATAGAACAAATGGTAAGTCTACACTCAAATATTTGTTAGATTCATGCTGAATAATGTTTTATGCTAAATCTTTTGCTCTTTTAGCAAAAGAGGAATTAAAGGAATGTGGTTTTGCACAGTTTACACCAAACAATACTAGTTTTAATCAAGTTAGAACACTTTGAATTAATTCCAAGTTTATCCACTCTTACCTATGAGCCTGGAGAATAACCTGTCTCAGTTTTGGATTTAAAACAAAGCTGAGAAATGAATGCAGATTTTTTTTTTTTTTTTTTTTTTTTTCAAATAGACTCGTAATAGAGATCTTCTGGGGGATTTTTTCAATTTTAACATTGACTCAATTTCTCTAGACTGGAACAAAATACAGGCTTCAGTGAAATCCAGAACTACATGGTTTCTCAATTTTTTTTGTCTGTTTACAAAATAGGCCACATAAATACCAGTCATCTCAGATATTTATTCCGCTCTCTAATGCAGTTACGAAAATCCCCAAGCAATATCCTGGACTGATTTCACCACTGAAAAAAAGAGTCTTGCAGGAGTTGCCTCATAAACTACATGTGCAAGATCAATTTCAGGACATTGCACTCTAGACACAAATGAAAATAATATCAAAGCTTTAAATATTGATACAGAATTTGTTTCTTCTGGTTTTATTGTCTTCACTGATCATATTCAACATAAACAAAAAAAAACAACAACAAAAAAAAAAAAACAAACAAAAAAGAAACAAAAACCAAAACCCAAAAGTTTTTGGTATCTTAAGTCAGGTACAAGGCTTGCCAGAATTAGCTGCAAAAGTCAATGGGAAGATTGCATACAGAAAGCTTGAAAATTCTTGTGTCTTGACCCCGGTACGCACACAGAATGAAACAATTTCACATCAGTGATAAACATGTACAAAATACCTGCTTTCAACCTCACCCTGCTTTCAAAGAGTTTGAAAAAGAGAGGAAAAGAGTTGCTCATCTCAAGGTATGAAAAGCCCACATAACCTTAGCAGGCAAAATGAAGCTGGAAACAGGAACAGGTATAAAAAATAATGTGGCCACAGACAAAGTGATAAACAGTTCATCATCTCTGACTAACAATTGGCACAAAGGCTGTAACATAACAACATGGATAAGATGCCATGATTCCTAAGGTTAAAGAAGCCAGGGAACAGATACAGCTGTCATTTATACAGGCAACCATCTGTAATAATCCACTACAATTCACTGAACTCCTCTGGGTGGACACTAGGTAAACAGGGGCAAAAATGGATGGAAACGTCTCCATTTTAAAAAGTGAAATAGATTATTTTTTTTAATCTCATACTCAAAATTTCATAGTTTTACAGCAGTAAAAAAACCAGCAGAAGCACTTCAACGTATCTGGGCTTCTTCCTGCATGTGATTTTAGCTTTCCTCAGCTTGAGCAGGAGAAACCCAGAGTAATGAAATCTGGAAGAAAAATAAGGTATATATTGCTTCACACATTTCTTTTCAAATGGCATCTCAGGGTTTTTAATAATGGGGAACAATAGCAAGCACTTTTGAACTACACATTTTTACTGATATAGTAAAATAGAGATTATGATGTTGCAATGATGACTGTAGTGTAAGAACACTGTACACAATACATATACAGGAACTGCTGGCTCTGACAACTGCTTTTAGTTTTAATGGGGATATATCTCGATATATGGGATATGCATATTAATACACACATGTACATGGACGCACATACATAACGTGTAATGTGATTAAAAGAGAATTTGACAACTATATAAATATGAGACTGCTAGGAAATACTCCTACTGCCATTTAGAGCTATGATGATTGCAAAAGAAGTTGTTAAGTGCTATAGTTCCTTCTGTGACAAATCTACCTCAGGAAGCAATATTTTCTTTGTATATCTTTATTTTGTAAGAAAGACCAAGTGACCTTAAACAGTTAGGTATCCTTAATCTATGGATGTTGGTCACCTATGGACATGGATGTTGGTTTTCCCTCATGCCACACAGAGCAGACTTTGGGAGATGGCTGACAAAAGACCTTATGAACAATAAAGTTTTACCTGGAATCAAGGTAAAATGGGGCAAGCATTCAGTAGAAGAGATGGAAGAAAATCCATCAAAGTTAAAAAAATTATAGGAATCCTCCTTGGTTCAGGAAATATATGGAGTCTGAAAGAAACCTGGGAGAAGGATCAAGCCTTCTTGTTCTGCTCCTGCAGACTGTGAGTTATTTCCTTTGCAGCCCTCCAAACAAAACGCAGATCCAGGCCAACTTGCTCCCACCCCCTATACCCATTCCGATCATGTGTGCTCTTCTCTTAAAACACATAGAGGTAAAATTTAGGTAAATAAATCCAGATAAAAAAGGTTCAAATTCGATTAGTAAAGAGAAGATGAGTATCTGATGAACAAAACTGCAAAACATCCCTCCTTTGACTTTTTAGGCACCAAAACAGTGATTCCATATTTCATCCATTATATATCTGTCATTATTCAGACATAATTTTCTGCTAATGTCTTTCTTGTTAAACACCTTTCTTTATATATGGTAGAATTCAAGAATGCTATGGAACATATAAAGTCACACAGTGAGAAATGTAGACTTTGTCTAATTTAAGTTTTTTAGAAGTGATAGCACCTTAAAAGCCCTTTTTAAGAAGAGGACAGTCTGCTACAGGAATGATGCCATGTTATGGCTACAAGTCTGTAGTTAAAACACACTTTTATGCCATTGGGTTAATGGACATCATTTCTGGTCAGGGAAAAAAAATCCATATCTTACTGGAAGTGAGCTTAGCAAGCTCATGTTTTCTGGTTTTTATTGAGGTTGTTTGGTTGGTTTTGTTTTCTGAAGACAATCAATAGCTAAAAATCAATTACAAATTACATTTGGTATTCAACCCTTTCCTGTGTATTAAATATGGTTTCTATTCAATAAAGGAACTGGCATGATAATTACCTTTATTGTATAACTGACTTTATAGTCCTAACCCAGGCAATAATTGCTCCTGCTGCTTCTTTAAATGCCAACCATCACCCCTTCTCTACTGAATGCTGTCAAAATAAGTTCACTATTCTCCCTAGATCAAAATCAAGGTATTGATACCCTTTCTACAATATTTTCTCACTCAAAAGTACAATCAGAGAACATTGTATGCAACAAATCTCAGAGCAGAACATGTACAGGACAGGAACTAAGTTTGTCCACAGTACTTATTTCCTGCCCTGTGACACTGTTAGAATGGGATGCAGAACATTATTTCACCCCTCTTTCTTCTAAGTGAAACCATTTCTAATGATTAAAAAAATTCATTATGTCCTTTTGTGAGGGAAGGTGGAGACCAGGACCAAACCTTCCACGGTCCCACAATTCAGCTCTCAGAGAGGGAAAATAAATTTTACCTTTTAGCTTGCACCTTTTGTGGTGGTTTTCATGGATGCAAAGAAAGTCTCATTTGTTAACCTCTAATATCTTTTCAGGTGATTTGACTTGTGACATTACAATAACCAACACAGGAGAGAATCAAACAGTTACACTTCAGCTTTCACCCAAAAAACTTAGGTACACATATACCAAAATCCTATTTAAATATTTGCATAATGCATCAACATATCCTTTGAGGGGCTGTTTTTTTCTTCTATAGATCTCCAGAAAATGTTAATCACTAGTTTTAAGCTGCAGGAGGTGGAAATAACTTGAGAGTTATTTTTGCTAAGGTAGCAGAAAATAAAGACTATCAAAAGATGTCTGCTAATGGACTTTTGTAAATGGTGTGATTCAGGTTAAAAAAAAAAAAAAAAAAAAAGAAACAGAAATAGAAAATAGCAGGGATTGAAATAAAAGAAATGGAATGGAGTGTCAGCAATTTAATGTGCATATGAGTTCCAAACACGACAAAAAAAGCTTTGCTTTAGGCAATTTCTTCAAATAGAAAAAAACAACCTTCTATCATTTTTATTTGTAGAGGTTCTTTGAGTTACTAAGTAACCTCTACACTAAAACATCTCTCCTTGAAAAGGAAACTAGGGGGAAAAGCAGGAGCCATGTCTTGAAGCTTCTGAAACAGATCACTAATCTATGATGTCAGGTTTGAAAGCAGGAAAGTTCATTCTTTAAATAACCCGCTTTTGCAGATTACCCTCTCTCTTTTCTTCCATCACTGGTTTCAGATTCTGAAGAGCTCTCTAAGAAAGTCTAATGCAATGGCTCACAGCAGGTTTCTTCTTAAAAGCATCCTACCTACATGATTTTTTCCCCTATGTCCATGAATAATAGTCAGCTCTCACAGTTCTGACTGTGACAGTCAGTCCAGCTGGAGGGCAGGACACAGTGTTGCACAATTCTTGGCTGCTGAGTGGGAGGTGACTTATTTATATTTTATTATTTATATTACTTTACTTTTACCAGTATTCTGATAATTTCAGTAAACCCATCATTTTTCTTTTTCATATAGAACATTTATACTCTCTTAAACTCTTAAATTAAGCTGATAGGCTGTAAATTAAGACAATTTAGGGTAAGAAGAGAAATTATTCTTTTACTTTGGATCATTTTTTATATTTAATTCATTTCAGGTTTTATATTTTTCTGTTTTTAATTTTCTTTTTTATTGCATTTCATTTATTGACACCAATTAAAATGTTGAAGTCCCATCACCAGTGCTGAGTGATAGTGTCTTGGCTACCATTTTGCCTAAAAGCCACCAAAGAGAAAGAGCTATCAGCAGCATCCACAGCCTGCTGCCCATGTCATAAACAAAACATTCCTTTTGGGGGATAAGGCTAAACAATCATTACAATATAATAGCACTAAATGTGATGAAAAAATAAATATTATACTTTCACCAGAAATAAAGAAAAAAATCCAAATATAATGTGAGTGGCTCTTAAAGGACAGCTTTAATTTAATATTGATGATAGTCATTTCAATTCCTGAAAGACTGTCTTGTAAATTTGAGAGCTCTAAGAGCCGAATCTTTCCCTCCCACTTCATTCATCTATCCTTTCACATCATCAGCCAGAGCAAAACACTTCCTTGCTTGCCTCATCAGCCTGCTCTAATCAATCCTGAGAGCCTGTGAACTCCCATTAACTTACTTAACTACTTCATAGGGGGTACTGTAAGAATTAATTAAACAGTTCCTGTTTGGACACTGCTTTGATTATGTATGGTGCTGTAGAAATGCTATGCTATTATTTAAGCAAATTCATTATTTAAGCAACAAATATTGAATAAATCATTTCAGTTTTTGGCAACCTCCAGCTCAGCTGCAGATCAGCTCTTTCCAGGCTTCAGGAGTCAGTTACTGGGTATGTGGATGTAAGTGCATGCATTGGGCATGTGGTTGATTTCAGTATAATTAGGTAAGAATCCACCAATTGATTATCTGAGCCTGAAGAAGAGTGTCTGGTTTAGGTTCTTTTTTATTCCTGCTGCAGGTACCAAGTATCAAAGGGAATAACTTTATCTCTCTTTTGGTCCCCATTTTTTTCCCAGAAGGTCTAATGGATGGGAAAAAATCTCTTTGTGGAAGCAGAAATGCAGAAAAACTGTTTGGAGAGGAGAATAAGCATTCGGCATTCTGAAGAAGATGGGGTCCCAGAAATATGTACAACTTGCAGTACAGAAAGCAGCTGACAAATCTGGTTTTCCTCCCTTAAATTGTACCTTATCCTCAGCCCACTCATGAGGATGCCAGAGTGCCCTCCGTGTTCCCTGCCAAACATGCACCAGAATGCCTGCCAGTGCCACTTCAAAATTCTCAGTAAAAGAAATTTTAAATCAATTAAATGAGGCACATATGTGTTCACACAGTCCTTTCTGAAGATTTGGTAGATGTTAGAAGAAAGGTGCACTATCTCAACTTGATTTGGGACTTTTTCTTTACTTCGAGATGAGCAACTTCAATGCTCTGGGGTAAAAAAATCTTTTCAAGATTTTTGTTCCATATGCTGATTTAAAAAACGTTTTTGAGAAGCATCTTATCCCAGTCTCCTTTCTTTCTCCTTTTAGTATAGGAAAGAATGAAAAATGAAGACTTAATTTAAAGAAAATAAAGAGAATAAATAAAGTAAAGAAAATAAAGAGAACGTTTCTCTAAAATGTTGCCAAACATAATTCTGCCCTATTGAGTCAACTGCTCAAACTAAACAATTTGATCTGCAGACCTTATTTCCCCCATTCTCGGGACCAGTGCAGTGGGAAAGTGATGTATTCATTAAATTACAGAAACACTTGAGTATCCAGGTTACTCATGACTATCAGCTATCATTGTTCATTTAGCTGCCTTCTCCATAAGATTCAGCAATCATGCCATTGAAATGAAGCTACTGCCAGTTGAACCAGTTGAACCAGTTGAACCACTGGAGAAAGACACTGAGGGTCATATGCCAACCTCCTGCTTCCAAAGGCCATGTATTTGCAGCTGGAGAGCAGGTCTGAGGTGTAGTATTACCAAAGGATTCAAGAATTACTGAAGAGAAGGGAGTGTGAATGTGCAAAATTACAGTAAAATGGTCAAGGCACTCAAGTGAAAAAAAATAAAAATAAGCTGAGACATCTGGGAACATTAGGGACTATTATGGAGCAGTATGGCAGTGTTAAATTAATTCAAGCACATAAAGGCATGGGTAGAATGACAAGGTAAGCTGAATTGCTTTCCTAAGCAAGCAGGAGAGAAGCAATACAGACATGGCCATGTAGTCATGGTGCCTTCACTATTTGGACTAAGGACCTGTAGGATCACACCTACAGCACCTCTCACCAGCTCCCATGGTCCTTTTTTTCCCCATGCAAAACTCACCATTGGGGAATGAAGAGAAGGGTGAACACTTCATGTCTTGGGTCAGGGCCACGTCATAATCTTGGACATGAAGAGGGAAGAAGGCAGTACAAACATGCCTCAGACAAGATGGAGGACATCTGAGAACAGTGCTTACAAGAAAACCACATAAAAAATAATCACTTTTAAGCTCTTTTTTTGTAAAATCATAGTCTAAAAACTTCAGAGTTTTTTTAACATTATGTACTTTTATTTTGACTGACTTCAACAGGTTCCTCCCCTAACCCTTGTCAAGACTGAAACAAATCATGGAGAAATAAGCTTTAAAAACTTCAGTTGTGAAAGCACTAGATCCAGTTTCACTATACCAAATCACAAAGACATTTGGGGGAAGTCCTCAGAGGACAATGCTGCCTGCCTGAGGCATGGGAGATCTTCAGATCAGGCTAAGGGAACTGAAGCATCTCTACCTACCCTACCTCAGCTAGGACAGCATTGGGTGGTTCCCTATTTCAAACCTTTTATCCTATTTTTTTTTTTAAGGTCAAAGAACAAAAATAAAAACTCAAAAACCAAAGGACACAGAACCGGACCCCTACAGATCTTGTCAAACTGGATTTCATGTAAAATGGTCATGACAAACAACTTCATTAGGACAGTATTTGCCTTTTTCTTCCCTTCAAAAGAAAGTTTGTCTAAAACAATTTTTAAACTGTGTGAAGCAAGATTTATGGGAACATGGCAGACAATCAGTTATTCATGGATGACCAAATGCATCTCTCCATACTCTTGAACAAAATGCTTTGTAAAGCATCTTCTTGATATCAGAATGAATTACTGAAGTTTCAACTAGAAAGCTACAACTCCTTCTTAATTGTTACATACAAGAAAGTGACAAAACACCCTTGTTTAGATGCTTACAGAGGATGGCCAAAGCTAAGAGGTTTATCTCCTACCCAGCTGTCATGAAGTGGCTTTACCTTTAAGATAGCTTTGGGAGCTAAGGAAGTTGAAGCTGCTGGTGACTGATGGGAGTCTTTTCTCCTGACCAATTATTGGTCATTTCTAAGAATTGACAGCAGTTTTGACCATTGAAAAGTGAGATCAACCAGTGAACACCACCTTAAAATGTAAAGCCAGGGCTCTCTTGTTCTCTTTGTTTCCTGGCTGTGAAAGGTAACAGAGCTCTGGCCTCCCGTTCCCTGCCCAGCCCATGCGGCCCGGGCAGGGGCTGGGCTGGGCCCAGCGGCTCCCGGCCGGGAGATGGGGCCTGCGGGGCTTGCCCCGGGCTCTGGCCGGGCCAGGCCGGTCCCTGGCTCGGCTGCAGTTTTTGCTGTGACTGAATTCACCAGAGACTGCCGAGTAAAGAAAGGAAAAAAACTCTTGACCTGCGGCGGGCTGAGACAGTGACCACACTCTCCAGAGCAGCCATGAAGAATCTTCTATCGCAGACAACTCCAGCTGCTGCTCCGGCAGAGATCACAGAACCATCTACGAAGCCTGGGCAAGATTTTAACCTTTTCATTACCCAGATGAGACTTGCAGATTAATCCTTTTATCCAGAGAGAGAAAAAGAGAGTAATCAACATGTAAAGAGACTTTATAAACTATTAGAGACAGTAAAGAAAAGAATTAAGCTTCAGAAGAAGTAGAGAATAAGGAGATGCTTTATAAGCTGAAATATTTTTCTGTTAAAGCTGTGGAGATAGATAGTAGTGTTCTGAAAAAACTCCTTTAATTTATGACAGAGTATATTGGGAGGAATGGAGTGTTCAAAGTGTTGATTTTGAGTAAAAAGTGGAGTAATTGTGATACAGTGAGGTGCTGGAACAGAGTGAGACAAAGTAATAATTGAAGATTTGAAGCCTTGAGAGCCAATGAGAAAACTATTTCCAGGGAAGCTCACAGAAACAGATGAAGAAAACTTTTGCCTTTGAATAACTCATCCTTAAAAATGACATCCCTAGACTCATTGACCCATAACACACCTCAGAGTGATGTGAAATGGGAGGAGTGAACTGATGACAGGATTTCCAGACAGCTGACATCAGAAAAATAGAAAGCTATAACAGAAATAGCTTTCTTGTGAAAAGCTCCATAGATTAGCAGAAGAAGACTTCTGTTTCTCTACAAAGACTGATGAAAATACTCTAGAAGGAATTGGGACTGTTTTAAACATCAAAGTTCCAAAGTTTTTTTTTTGTTTCTATGTTGTCATGTGAACAAGAGAATGGTTGGGTAGTGGGGGATAAAAGGGTTTTCTGGAAGTTTATTCTGGTGTTCTTATTCTTGTAGTTTTTTTAATAAATTTTCTTTATTCCCTTTTAAGTTTTAAGCCTGTTTTGCTCTTGTTCTAATCCATATCTCACAGCAAGAAATAAGTAATTTTTTTTTAGTTACTGCTTTAAAACCACGACACCAGCCAAAAAGAGAGAGATAAGTTCCATGTAGAAGCTGATACAGAGCAACCTGTTGAAAAGGGTACTCTGGATTTTTCTTGGGAAAAACTTAATTTTCTCTGCTGACTGTATAGAGAGACTACAGAGACTGATCTCCCAGGTCAAAATATAAACTAGACATTTAAAACTAAGATGACCACACTCCTTATTGTATTCCCCTTCGAAAAAGTTCTAAAAGTGTACTTCCAATCTTGTTCATATATACATATATTATATATTAAAACAGGGGAAAAAATATTATTTTTGTGTACATATACCGGATCCCATATGAACATGTGTTTGCAATAACCACAAAAAAATATGAATACTATCATCCATTTGGGGTTTTTTGATCACTACTTCTTTATTTTTTACATAGCGGCCTCATAATTTCATAGTTGAATTTTAAATATGCCTATCAATAATCAAGTATCCTTATAGGGACTCTAAATGTACAAAAAGCTTATATGAACTGTATAAATCTGAGCAGGTATTTCATATTTGAGATCTCTTTTATTGAATAGCTGTTTAAAATTGTTAGAAATGTGTAAGTTTCCAGGTCAGTAAAATCATGTTTTATCAAACAGGGAGGAGAGCCCTCTGGGTATGCTGAGTAAGAACTCAATAGAATCTAGCCTTAAAACTTTATGCTTTAATTAAAATGTATACTGATGTGTAGTCATTTCCCTGAGCACAGCAATATGGTAATAAGCATTTAAAAATTCAGATCTCTGCAGTTTCATAGTACATTTTTCAATCTGATCAAACATTTTTTTTTTCTCCCGCTAATCAGTACTTTTTGTGGTTTATGAATGCAGTATTATATTTGATTCCATTCCCCTGTGGGTTGTTACATATCTTAAAAATGTTGAGTAAAGATTCCTTAGAAAAAAACAAATGAAAAGGATACAAAGTAAAACTTTTCTGAAAAGACTTGGATACCTAAAAAGACACTCCTTCCATAAGAAAATTTTGTTGTTCTTGCTGTCTTGCTCAGTGTGCTGGTTTTGGCTGAGACAGCATTAATTCTCTTCACAGTAGCTGATATGGGTCTATGGTTTGGATTTGTGCTTAACAGTTTTGATAATTCAAAGATTATTTCATTACTGCTGAGCAGAACTCATGGAGTCAAAGCCTTTTCTTCTTCTCACCCCTCCCCACCAATGAGTGAAGTGGGGATTCACAAGGAGCTGGGAGGGAACACAGCTGGGACATCAGACCCCTGCCTGACCCAATATCTGTAACATACTGTGTTCTCAGCATGTAAAGCTGGGTGGAGAAGGATGAAGGGAATGTCACCATTATGTCTAAAGCAGCCCTTTATGGGCTTATGGGGATGGCTGAACACAGAATCACAGGATCATTTATGTCGGAAAAGGCCTCTAAGTTCAACAAGTCCAGCCTTTGACCAAACACCACCTTGGAAACTGGACTGTAGTAGTAAGTGCCACATACAGTTGTTTTTTGAACACCTCCTGCCAGTGGATTCCAATGCCTAACAACCCATGAAGAAATTCCTGCTGATGTCCAACCTGAACCTCTCCTGGTGCAGCTTGAGGCTATGTGCTTTTGTTCTGTCAACAACTGCCTGCCTATGGAACGTAGTAAAAGAATTCCTTGTTTTGCTTTACTTGTGTGCATGGCTTTTGCTTTACTGATTAAACTGTTTTTCTTCAGCCCATGAGCTTTCTCACTTCTGCCATTCTGATTCTTCCCCCCATCTCAGCAAGGGAAAGGTGAGGGAGCAGCTACATGGAATTAAGCTTCTGGCTGGAGTCAAACCACAACACTTTACCAAGTGAATGTACCAAGCTGATATACTCACTGCAAAGCGTAAGCTGATGGTTAGATTGTTCCCAGTTCAAAGTGATGTTGTTCTGCTGCAAAAGCAGCAATTAATCTCTGGATGAAACTAAAAAAAACAGAGGCAGCTATAGTAAAAAGTGAAATGGGCAGGCATAGGTTTACCTGGGAGGCACCCACAAAGAAACTGAATTTATCTACTTCTGATATCAGTAAAACAATGTTTTCATGTTTCTTATAACCTGTAGGTGAATTTTTCCTTTTTATTTCAAGATGCACTACTATAATGAAGTGGCATGGCATGAATATCTGTTTGAATGAAAAGGAAATTTACAGTGTTCACTAGGTTAAACAATCAGTTTGTAAGTGAAGATTACCACAATGATTCAACAAGATGTGTAAAACACATAATTCAGGGAACTTGAATTTTAATATCTTTTATTTTTGTAAATCTGAACATAAACCTTTTTATTTCACACAGGACTTTATGTGCATGTAGTTTGTGGAGTTACAGTGTGGAACTCATGTACATACGTACTTATCCACCTTGCTTTCTCCTACTAGCTGATACGCTAGAAAGAACTTTCCTGCAGAAGCCTGAAATGAGGAGGAATTTAGTCCCAGAACCATCTAATAATCATATTCATTGTTTTTACCACATGGAATTACTATAATAAAATAGTTTCATATTTAGGTGAAACTGTAAAAACAGTGTGTCTGATCAGCAATAAAATAACATCTGAACCTGAAATCCCTTAATCTCTTCAAGTTAATTTCAGTTGCTTATAATTTAATTTCAGATTTTTTAATTGATGCTTTATTTTGCTTGTTTTTAAGTTGTTTACGGAAGTCTATTTGATTTACTGTATATAGAGCAGTTTTATGAGTCTGCCTGGTGAAAGGCAGAAGAGGATACCCTAGGCTCTCAGGGTCCTAGGACACTATTGCTTTACTTGGAAGTTAAGAAACTGCATGTGTCTTTGTGAAAAATCTTACTAGGTTTCCTTGCTATGAGACTTTTCCTTTTAGAAGAGAGACTGTAAAACATCATGATGTACTACTTGACTGCAGCTGAATGGGTGAATTGACCATAGGTTTGTTCAGTGAATTCACAAAAAGCAACTGCAGGACTGCGAAAACAGAAAATGACAATTACACATGAGCATTTAGATTAAATATGTTCTGGGAATTTGTATAGAAAAATACTCCTCTCATTCTCGTTACTTCAGAGCAGCTTAAAACCAGATTTCAGATGGAATAGAGATAGTCTGGCATAAAACATTAGTTTATCCCTTTCATCTTGCCAGTGGTGTATTTTAAAGGGTTGAGCCTTTTATCCCTTCCTGGCTCAAGGAAGAAAACTTCACTGTACCTGTTTTCTGTTCAGAGTGCTTTGCTAGAACATGAAACAGTGTCTGAAACAAATTCCACTAATCACTCACATCTCATTTTTGTGTCATTTGGCTTCAACAGTAACTCCACAAACCATGTGCTCCTCCAGGAAGAATGCCTTTACATTTATGATACCAAAATCAAATTTGCTATATTTTACTTACTTATTTAATCTTTATTTTATTTATCAACTCTTCTGTTTAGAAGAGGCTCCAAACAAGTTGTAGTCTATCCCCCAGAAGTTCATAATTTAACTAACTAGAGAGAGATCAGTGGCTTTGATAAATTCTGCTGTTACATAAATTCTGCTGTTATATAGAGACTGGTACAGAAAAAACACTAATGGGTATGGTAAAAGCAGCTTACCGGTTCACCAGAGCAGGTCTTAACACTAGAAAACAGACAAACATAGGAAAACAGGGAAAAGAAAGAAACTGGTGGTTATATCAATAGGGCTCTTAGTTCCTTCAGGCAAGCACAGCACCACCAAAGACTGGATTCAGCAAACATAATTGGTGGATAATTATTCTGTCTGGCAGGGACTGTCTTTACGTATGTCCATTTTGAGCCCAAGAAACAAAATTAATTATTATTATGTATTTATTTATGGGACCAGTGGGTATAATAATCTGTTAGAAACTTGAAGTTCTGGAGAAAGTATTTAACTTTTCTAGACATGCCACATGATTCTTGTGTTTTAACCTATAAAAGTAATAAAATATTGCAAATGTTTCTCATCAAGTCCTCTCTAATTTGCACATGTATGGAATCCTAGAAGTTAGAAATAGAACAGGCACATTATTCAGTTTCATTATCTGTATATACCATATTTTCTTTAGAAAGAAATTATCATATTTAAACTCAAATATGCCCATTTACAAGGGCAAATGTAAAAAATAGTCAAGATACATATCTATTTGCATAAAAGACCATATGTATTCAACTGTGAGAAAATTTAAGAGATTGAACTGAGGAAGACTGAAAATTTTGTTTTACATCTGGGGTAGGCAGCTTGTAAAGCACTGTGACAGCTCTCAGTGTGAGGTAGATCTTAATATAATATTTAAAATAACTTCATTTTGTCGTTATCATAGATATGTTTCCAGTTAGACCTATGCAGAGATATTTCAAAATGCTAACTTAGTTTGAGTTACATAAATATATTCTATACACTACACAAAAGCTCTATTTTCCACCACAGTTTTGAATGTATTCAGGGGCTTTGACAGACCGAGGGAACTTTTGGACATTTACTGCAACTGAGTTTAGTAGTTCTTCTACTGGAAGATAAAGCACAAGTTGTTTTTATTTCATTAATAAAAGCCAATAACATGCCAGCATGAAACTCAAAGTCTATTAAACTTTAAGAGCAAATAAACTATATTTATTAGGTAATTTGCTGTGTGTAAGTAAGAGCAGGGAGATTCAGACCTGATCTCTCAGGCTTTTTCCAGGATTTGTTACTTTTTCATAAAGTAACATGCATGTGTGATGCTGAAAATAACTGTTTCGGCAACAATCTCATCCTCAATTAATTAATTTTCCTTTCTAAAGGGTTTGGGGTGGGGGCTGGTGGGCTACATATACTGATATTTTCAGAAAAGCACCCTTTCTCTTGCTACTAAGTTGATTGAAGACGAGCTTTTGCTGTTCCTCTTATTGTTACTTTGAACCTTCAGTGATGTTCATGTCTTGACTGATTATCTCATGAGTTTTTCTATCCTCATTTCAGCTCCAATGAGTGCACATCAGAGGGCACTCTTTTTTCACCTCTTGATTTCTGCCTCAAGAAACCTCAATTACCATTGTCTTGTACATGTGGCTCTACCATTTTTCAACACAGATTACATGAGAAAAAAGTTTCAAGAAGGGGTGAGCAACTCCACTCTAACATACTCTTTTTAAATGGAAAGGACCCTAAAAACTACTGAAATAGTTGCATGTTTGTAATTTGCACCCTCACTCAGAATTCCATATGACTTACAAAAATCTGGGTTCCAGCCTATACACACACATCCCACCCTGACCAGTACTTTCGCTTGCAGGCAAAAACTCAGTGAAAAATAAGAATCCCCCTGACATTAGTGAGGCAGCACAAAGCTTTTATTAGAAACTAAATGAGATTGTTTTTAAAAATACTTCATATGAGCTAGGATAGAGTCTGTGCCTTGCAGAGACTCCAGCAGCTCCCTTCAGAAGTCACTTTGGACAAAACTGGCTGTGGTTCAGCTCTGGCTCCGCTCCCTACTCTTGTTTCAGCCTCTCTCCTGGATGTCTCACTGCTTTACCTCCTCAGCACGAAGCCTCTCCTCTCTCCCACCCCGAGCCACACTTGAGACAGGTCAGTCATTGCTGCAAGGGTGAGCTGGCCCCGTGGGCAGTGGTCGGGACAAAGCCACGGCCAGCAGTGGGCTCAGCTGTCCAGCTGCAGGCTCTGAGCCCAAAGCACTTGGAGGAAGCCGTGTGGATACCCCAGGATATCCCTGTCCCGTCAGGCTGATTGCAGCTCACCCCGGTCACTGTGACTTCCATGACCCAGAGATGAGGAGATTGCAGCTCAGCTATTCAGATGCTGCTGGTGTTAATGAGAAGACAATGTGGGTAATCAAACTAAAACACAATGCAAATGCGTTGGTCCAGGTTATAACATCAATATTTGTTCTCCCTGCTAATACAAGCCTCTTCCTTCCAATGTTCTCTTCCTTCAAATGAAACAGCTTGTTCTATCTGAAATGAAGTGTTTTGCATATTTCAGAGGGACAAAAGGAAGCATTTTATAAAGAACGGACACTATTTTTTGAAATTCCATGTAAGTACATATGAAAAATCAGCCAATTGCTTTAAAAGCATGAGGACAAAAGTTCTAACCTTTTTGATTTTCTGTTTGTTTTTCCCCAAAACAATATGAGAAATTCAACTCATATTTACCATTCAGTACAGCCCAGAAATGTAGTGTTGTCTTTACAAGACATTGTTTTTGCAATTAAAGTTTGTCTTTTATGTCAACCCTGTTGCTGATGTTTTCTGCATAAAAATATTATCTGTGGTCCTGTCATCCAGTTTAAATTCTAATATGTGCAATGTCCCCCTACTGATGCAAAGCTGAAAAAATACTGGACTCAATTTACTGAACACTTAGATCTGTGGAGCTGCATGGACAAGACCTTTGATTGCACAATGAATATAGACACTAGCAGTCTATTGATATTGATAATGTACAAGAGCCCAAATGAAATCAGCTCTTGGGAAAGATATTTTAAAAATCTGCCTTTCTGACTGTCATTTATATCCTATCATATCATGCACAAAAGATAAAAATTACAAAAGGCCCATATACTGTTTCTCCTTCTAAGGAGAAACTCCTTAGAAACTCCTCCTTTCTTTATTTGTAATTTTTCAGTTTTTGCCTAGAATAATACCTATCATACTCATTTTTAGAAGATGAACAGTTGCCATAGTCAGAAATCACCTGGAATAAAATTTCAAATTTGTTAAAATGCAAATTCATAAAATCACTCCCATTAGTAATGGTCAAATTAGTCAAGGTTTGTCATGAAACGCTACAATACAGAACTGTGACTTGAACATGGGCAAGGAACCTCAGCTCTAAAGCCTTGTTTCCTCCCTGGTACAAGTGCAGCAAGGAAGCTGTGACTTCCCTCACCAGAATCTCACGTGACAGAAAATTTCCAGTCTTTCTTCTCTTTGACAATAACCAAACAAATTGGTTGCTATTTCCTATTCTAGTACTGTGAGGCAGAAGGATTATTTGTGTGTGATTGAGTCAACCCTCTTCATTTGAATGGACCATTAGCTTGGGGTCTTGTGCTTTCTGAACAGGTCCCTGTACCCATCAGTAGCAGGCCTTCAGTCACAGCTGCTTCCTCTGTGTCCATGTCTGATACTGCATCATGTCCCAGGTGCTTGATTTCTTCTCAGTAGATTTCTTAGGTTGCTTGAAAACATATGCACATATTTGTGGGAGACTGAGGTACATGGGCAGACAAGTAAAATTCTGTTCACATGCCCTGAGACCTGTCAATATGGCACTGCACCAGAAGGACATCCTTGTCCTCTGGAGCAGCTGGAGGTCGAGATGTGCTGAGGCATCTCAGATTACACTATCTGTCTATCTTTAGGAAAGTGGAGCCCATCCATTTCAGCAGGTTCTTACCTTAAGTTCAAGACTAAAATACCCAAATGTAATATATACATATCAATATCTTCCATTTTCATCTACGGACGTTCAGGAATTGGTCTGGGTTCATACAAGCTGGTATCTCATATTTCACCCAAGGTGTGCTAGAGTATCCTGCCCATCCTCTTTCTGCTCACCAGAAGAAAACAGGACTCCAGAAAGACTCTGGATCCCCTGACCCCACAGATACTCTCATCTGAACCAGATCATACCTAACTTGCTTTTATTATCCTGCTTTCTGATTCTGAAATGTAACTGGGAACTTTTTATCTTATGTATCAATTGTGCACTTAACATCTGTATCAATATTGTTATTTATTGTATGTTTTTGGATCTATAGTTTCTTGTTTATTGTATATTCTTACTGGAAGAGGCAGTTATGTTTTCATACCTTATTCTTTATTTGCCTCTAAATATTAGAGAATGTATAATGATGAAATATTGGATGCTGTTAATGCTGTAGTGGAGAGGAAATGAATTAGATTGGGACCCTGAAGGTTTATTAGTTCTGTGGTCTGTATTTTTTTAACACTATGCAAATGCTAAGTGTAATTGCTTTTTACCATTGATTTGCTTGATTTATAGAGTTTAGGGCCTAAAGTTCGACACTGATTATCAAGAATGACCTTTTTCATTATGCAGGCTATTAAATATAATCCAGCAATTCTTTATTCAGCCCAGTATGTTCTTAGTGAGGTAATTATTACTGAAAAAAATCAGATGCAACTTGGTGACCACATCTAATTTCTCAAAGCCATAAAAACCCTTATAAGTCTTTGTTTTCCTGAGGATACCCTTCAGCAAGAACTTACTTTTGTGGTTTAGCATTTTAATATCTAATTAAAATTTTAATTAAACAATGAAGATACTGCAATTATGGTTTCCTCATTAAAATATGAATCAACAGGAAAATTAAGGTATTACTGCAACCCAAAGTGGACTGTGTGGAACCTAGGTTGTATTTTATTTAAGAGTTAAGTCTTAATTATTGTATCTTGTCTAAAGTATATATTATAAAATGTGCAAAGCAGACAAAGGATCATTGAGTATAACAATTTGCATGGCAAGAAAACACCAGGCAAAATTATGTTGTCAGCTCCTACTGAGTCTTTTAGTTGTGTCCATACTTACCCAAATATGAGTCAAATGTGATCTTTTAATTTCTGGTTTGGAGTTGGTTTTTTCTTGCACTTTTGGGGTTATTTGAAAAGTTTGCCTCAGTCTTTGAGTTTGTGACAGCTCCCCGTGAAGTGACCACACATACAGTGAAGAGCCACACCCAAAGTGACTCTCTTCCTACAGAGCACAGCTTCCAGACTCGAAGAGATACCTTCAGGGGGAAAAGAGGAGTGAAAAGCTGTGCTGGAAATACACACCCAGTGTCATGGAAGTATTGGTGACATTCGATCTGAATTAACTGTTGTGAAGGCACTCAAATGTAGATGTAGAACAAGAGGAAACTAGGGGAAATTGTGTCAAGTAACTTCAGAAATGGCATATATGCCATAATCTGGGAAGAAAATTATACAGGAGCCAGGGCTGATGTAAAAACATGAGACATTCCTAACAAATATCCTACAGATATTAGTTATCTCCTAAGAGTAAATTCTTGTCAGACGGCTCCCAGAAGCACCACAGCCACATCCTGCCTGTAGCAGCAAGCTGCATTTCCTCATGGCTGGCAAGCGTGTGGCGCAGCACCCGCTCCATGATCACCTTGGATCGCCTGGATTGCTGCTCTCGGCTCTGGACTGCCTGCTGCCACTCCCAGAGCGGCACAGCAGCTACAGCAAGTTAGGCTGCAGGGAGCAGTTCAGGAATTCGGGCTAATTTGTTCCATATTATAACTGTTACAGGAGGCTTTGAGAGAGATAATGTTTTAAGAAATGTTTTCACTGTCTTTTCTTTTTCCCCTTTGCATGGCAATGTTCACCTTTTGAAGCATCAGAAAACACTGTTAATCTCAGTTTTTTTGCATCACATTGTTAATGAAAAAAAAAAAAAAAGAGAGGTGTGTGAGGAGGAAGCATCTTTATTTGTGAGGCCTAGTTCTAACTTCTCTATCAAATATAGTTGTCATTGAGTGAACGTGTGCTGCCACCCATAGGCAGCCCCAAAAATGTCTCCCTGCCCTTGCAGTTTTATAACAAACAGCACGGCTTGACTCGCAGAAGCATGGTCCCCTGTCCTCTCCCATCTATCCTCAGAGCTACCTACAGAATGTGTCATTAAACTAAGTATAAACAAGGTGAGAACGAGCTAATTTCAGTAGTTTAGTTAAAGGCAGCTGGCAGAAAACTTCTCACCACTTATGAATATGGAATTATAATTACTGCTGCTCTGTCTACAGAAGGAAGTGAGCAAAGGGTGACTCCCGCTCCCCCCCCCCCCCCCCGCCATTATCTTGTGTGTTGCTAGCAATAGTTCTCAGTTAAATATAATATTAATAATTTTTTATTAATTAAACTCAAGTACGCTTGCTTAGCAAGAAGTGAAGGCTCTGGGGAGACTACAGCCTTCCAATACTTGAAGAGGGCTTATAAGACCTGTAGCAACAAGATGAGGGGCAACAGTTTTAAAATAAAATAAGGTAGATTTAGAATGGATATAAAGAACTTCTTTAATCTGAGGGTGTTGAGAGACTACAACATGTTGCTCAGAGAAGCTGTGGCTGCTCCATCTCTGGAAGTGCTCCAGGCCAGGTTGGGTGGGGTTTTGAGAAACCTGGTCTAGTGGAAGATGTCCCTGTCATGGCAGGGAGGTTGGAGCTAGATGATCTTTAAAGATCCCTTCCAATCCAAACCACACCACGCTTCTATGATTTTTATGTGAAATAAAGATTAATTAGTGCATTTTGGTAACTCAAAATTTCTGCTCTCCACACCTAAGTAATATGACTAATAATACTTTGGCATTAATTATGTAAGCTATAGCAGAGCACCAGCTGATGAGTTGGTCTAAAAGAGGGAGAACAATTTCATAGTGCTGAGAATTCTGACTTACTGACTTATTGCAGCCTTATTGGCTGCACACTGGAAGCAGTGAAAATAACAGGTTTTGTTTTTTGGGGAAAAAATCAAATTAAGATCAGCAAAATCATTTCCAAGCAAGACGTGAATTCAATAGCATAAATACTGAAAACTTTGCATGATCATCCAGGAAAAGAGACAGCTTTGTTAATATCATTGCTACTAGCGCTAGTACATTGCTACATTTCAACATATGGCTTCAGCAAAACAGAAAAAAACTATTGATAACTTGACAAAAGTGTTGTGTCTCGGCCTCTTCACAGCAGGGGGAATGAAAAAATCTTGACTGTTATAATCAGTATCAAGTGTTCCTACTGTAGTTTTCCTTTTGCCTGATTTTTTTAAAAGGTGAAGAGGGAAATCACATTTAATATTTCTTTTAATTCATACACTCAAATGGTGGCCAGTTTTTAGTTTTTAATCTTCACTTTAACAAAGAGCAGTTGGGCAGCTATTGACAGTGAAACACAGCAGTCGACTACCTTGTAAATTAGAAGCTGCGGTAGTAAAAATGGATTTGTATATCACCGGGAGTAGAGAGAGTGTCTGCCTTGTAAATTTAATTAAACAGCAGGTGCAAAATCAGGTCATATGGCTTTGATGTGCCCCATGTGAGGATGACAACTAGACAATGATTCTAATATGAAGAAATTTGCATACATTTGCATTGGATTGCATAGAACATTGCAGCTCACACCTACTTTCTGTGTTTCATTTTGGGGAAGTTGGAGATTTGAATGAACAGTTCCTATTTAGTTCCTACAACTAAACACAAGAAATACTTTTGTTCTGTCATGGTAGGGAACATATGGGTTATGATGCTATTATGTACCATTTTATAGACTATGCTTACATGATAATCAAACATTTGAAAATGCAGCTGAGATACTTCTAATGACAGGAGAAGCAAAGCTGGAAGTAGGGGGGAACACAGAGGAAGAATGGAAACCACCTCTGTGTTTTAATCTTTCCTTGATGATCATTTGTTTACTGGAGCATTAATGCAAATCTACATTCTGGTCTTTATCCAAGGGCTGTCACAAACAATTCTCTTTGCTTTTGTAGCTAATATTGTAAACAATGAAATTATGTAGGCTGGAGGTGTTTTCAAAATCTGGTAATTAGCACCTCATAATGATTATTAGTTATATAAAAAAAATGCATTTTCTCACATTACTGGGCTAAGTTAAAGGTAGAAATGCATAGATGATAGTTATGCTTCTTATGTTATCGGTTTAATGGGAAAACTAACTGTATAGATCCCCAGACCTTTTCTTTGCAGTTAAAAATGTTAATGAACAGTTGGTTTCATTTTTGACAGTTTGTCTGTGAGATTCTGAATCCCAGTGCTGTTTTTGCTGACTATGCTAGAAGTATAAGTTTTAGAGGCTGTTAAAACACAACTGGGAGGGCAAAACGAATCACTCTGAGAGCAGAGGATGCAGCTGAAAATAAAAGCTGAACTTTGCTCATTAGGTAGCACCTAAACCTGGATCAGCAAAGACTGAAACCTGCCAAGAAAAGGCTGCTCATCAGGGAAGCCATAGGCATGAGCCTGTCTGCACTTTTGCAGTCTGATCTGCAAAGCAACAAACTGCCCCCCACCCCAAATTTAGAAGCTTGCAGTGGTCAGTCCTGGGTGTGGTTGTCCCTGTAAACTGACAGATCTAGTAGCTACTATGTTAGGTTGCCATGTCCCAGCTATTGTCACTGGGCTAAGTGCAGCGATCATCCCTGCTAGTTCAGTTCACTTAAACTAGACACAGAGATCAGATCTAAGGAGACAGCAGAGTCCCTGCAAAGGTCTAAATGCCACGTCTGTAGGAAAAGCTTCCCTGAAGGGCAGTGCCTGGTGACAGCAGTCTGGTGTGTGTGCATACTCAGCAGGCCTCAATTCAAGGTGTCTACGTTGCCCTTTAGTTTATGGGACAGCCTTAAAAGAAGCACCATGATGTATCAGGAAGCACCACTTTAAAGTGCTCATTATGTTGATTTTGACATGTATTTCCCTGCATAGATTAAAGCTCCCAGGGATGAAAATGCACTTTGCACTAGGGTTATACGGTGGCTGGACAAAAGCCAAAAATAACATGACAAAATTTCTTATAAAAAGAGCTACAAAGACATTGGCCCCGTGCAGAATCTCACACTGCAGAGCTGCTCCAACAGGACATGTGAGGGTCTTTCTCACTTTGGGTGTTTCACTTTGCCTCTGCTGGAGCTCTTTACTGCCTCTGTGAGAACACCAACCTCCACACGATTCAGCACATCTGCGGGTTGGTGGGGACAGCTGGAAAAGGAGAAAGGAAGAGAAGGAAATGGGATGAGAGTTCAGGAAAAGGAAGGGAGAAATCTGAACAGGAGCCTCCTAGACAGATCATTTGCCAACATAAAATACTTCCATTATATCAACAGCTGATCTGCTTCAGGAGTTTTCTTTCTTTACTACCTACAGCCTCCTCATTGAGGTCACAAATTGACATTTTCTATGTCTTCAGTTGTGGTGATTGCTAAATCAACTATTTCTGTTTACCATCTTTAGGGATAGAGACTTTCCAAGTGACTGGCAGAAATACTATAATTTTTGTAACCATTCTCCCCAAATCAGTCATCACTGGTACTGGCTCTTTCTGTGAGATAGTGTGTGTGCTTTCTCAGATAAGTGCCCTGAGTTCCCCCAGTGTGGGCACTGAAGCTTATAGTGCCCTCAGCCTGTAAATAAAGCAGGTTTACTGAATTTGGTCACAAGCATTTTGTTTTAAAATATCATATTCTTTGTCCTGGTGGTCCCAGATAAAATTTAATGAAACTGTCTATATATTGGTTGCAAACATGTAATCTCCAACTCCAGATAAACACCAAAATGCAATCTAAAACTTCCATTTGAGAGAAAAATATATTTTATTTTTAGCAATATTCCAGTTATAGTCTTTATTCAATTTCCTTCCTTTTTTCTTTTTAAAGAAATGCTAAAAAAAAGCTAAGAAAAAACAAACATTAAACAAATCCAGTCATTTATTTAATTATATTTTAATTTTGAGGGGTTTTTGTTTGATTGTGCTTTCTTTGTGGTTGTTTGGGGGATTTTTAATAACATGAAGTGGTGCCCAGGAAAGAAAACATCAGAAGTAACGCAATTAATTATGATATCAATAAAAAAAATCAGCAGCTCTGAGAAAATATTCAAATGACCTTCCCAAATAAAATGCCAACAATGTATATTAAACACTCGTAAGATTCTCTTTAAAAATAGTTAGCATGCCCAGTACATTCAAATAGATTGGTCACCCATGTCAATTGTACAGCAAGGTTTTTCCCATGGATCACAGGGCAAAATTAAAAATTAAGAGAACAAAAGCAGAAGCAACCAAGCACAGTAAGGAAGACGCATACAAAAAAATAAAGAAGACTGAGTGGAGTTGAGATGTTTCATTTTACAAGCCCTTCCTGTGAAACCAAGGAGTCAGTGCAAAGGAAGGGCAGGAGAAGAGGAGCTCTGGTGTCCTGCAGGACATGGTCCAAGTGTCCTGGGGTGGTGAGGAGGGGTGAGAGCTGGAGCTGCACGGTGCTGTCCTGTAGAGCAGGGATGTTTCCCCCACCACTGCAGGATGCAGCCTGCACGGTCACTCCCTCCTGGTGGCTCCAGAACACAATTCCTGGCAGTTCTGCATCAAACAGTTCTGCTGCTAGGCAGCAGAAATCCACCACCTTCTTGCAGTGTCAGCCTTCTCACCTTCTCTTGAGCAAAAGTAGCCAAAAAATATCCAGCAGAAAAAGTAACACTCTGGTTTATTCCACACGTGTGTAAAACTCTATACAAGATGTCAAAGGGATAAAACTTTCCAAGTGAAATCCCCTAACATGATATCAAAAGTAACATTCATAACAAGATGAAATATTAGACCTGGCCTTTGCTAAGCTTTAAAATGTAAAATTAAGTATTTTATATGCAAATTTATTTATAAACCAGTCAGATGACATTTTCAGGGAATATATATATATATGGATATTAAAGCAGTAATTTGACAGTTGTTTTAGAAAACTCAGAACCTGGCTGGCAATACCTTCAACCCCACAACAGTTCTCCTTATTGGATTCACTAACTGAGCAATAACTGATATCAGGAACTGTTCTGGCCATTGAGATAATTACCTTAAATGAATATAAGTAACTTTGCTAAAACTGGTAAACTTTAAAAGTCACCACTCCAGAGCTTTGCTTCAGTTTTTCACAGTTTGCTCTGGTTCTTTATAATTGATATGCTTTTCTTCCAAGGTTATTCAGACACAAAAACGTCCCTCTTCACTCCCACATCAAACAGAGGAAACACCAGATGGGCACAACTTACTGTTATTAATTTGTACTGCATTGTAAAAAATATATATCAAACAAGCCCAAACTATTTCCAGGACAATTACAGAAAATACAAAGGTGTAGAGAGGAATTATCTCTGTTTTACAGAATGATGCACTGAAATCATCAATCATCAAGCTAGAAGTTACAACTAAGTCTCGATTCCAAAGATAGCTGGGGAAAAAAAGTATTTTCCCATATCAGAAAAGTATCCAAAATCTAGACAATTGCATAATCTGATGAAACTAAGCCCTTTCAAAGTTAAAACCCCTTCATTTAACCTGGGAATATTCCAGCATTTTAGGTAAGTAAGTATGGAAAGTTTAGCCAAGTAAGAAATGGGTTCAGATTCTTAGGTTAAATGAAAGTGAATTTTGGTTGGGGTTATTTTTGATAATTTGAGGTGAATATCTTTATCTTTGGGTTAATCTGGGGTAGAATTATTTCTAATTTTAAGCAAAAATTTTATTCTCATCAAAACTACCTATCACATTATTTGTAGAAGTTCAAAATTAGTGAATTAGCAATTTTCAAAAGAAAAATAATGAAGTATCAATATTCTCTAATATCAATCTTTTAGGTTCTTTCTAATCTTTTTTTCTTTCTTTATTTGTGCCTTACCCTACAACTTAGAAATTCCATTATGGTCTTTTACTCCTGAGCTGCTATAATACCTCTGGTTTAGCTGCTCATTGCTAGGACACAAATTGTTAATACTTTATCATTTTAATGTTGTCATCATGTCTCCATTTTGGATAAAAAAACTACATATGTGAGGTGAGCTTCACTGTAATGTTCAGATAGGACAACCAAGCTTAGTGCTTTTCCTATTTCATATGGAACAAACATGTGTAAACACTTTATTAAAATTAAAAAAAAAAAAGAAAAGAAAAAGAAAAAGTGAAAGCTGTTCCCTGCTGATTGATTTTTCAAAAGCTCCCTAGACTGATTCGGCTACAGATGTTTGCAAAATGATTGGATGTAAAGTGGGCTTAATTCATAAAAGCAATAAAATGTTGCTTATTGACTGAACAGATGAACTAGCTGAGGGGACATAATTTGGAGTGTTCTTATTGGAAATGCTTTGAAGAAATGTAATGATAGTGCAGAAAAAAAGCCTTATTAGATGTAGTAGAATAAATTTACTGCAAAACATTTCACAAGATTTGAGACACTGAGAAAATTAATTCCTGAAATTTGGATTGTTCAGTTATGCATCCATATAAACTTGTTGTGGCTTCTCAGACTAGCAGTGTTATCCACAGTTAGCAGTGAAATAATTTAAGCATACATTTAAGAGAATGTTAAGATGAACAAAAAGAAAGAAGTGCTCTTAACTAAATTCTCTTCTGTCTACTGGTGTCTAGTCTGCATTTTCGAGGCTGTAAAGTCACATATTAAAAAATAGTTCCCGATAACTCGGATCATCACTCCCAAAAGAGAGAGTGAAGAAATCATTGTAAGATTTCTATGAGTTTTCCTTCCTTGAGAATCTGTAGATTTAACTCTATGCCTAGTAAGGAGGTGCAAAGAGCAGATTACAGTCACACTGCTCCAGGACAGAGATGTATTCTGTTGTCATGGTTCTGACTAGATGGGCTGGATGGCTGAGGCCACACTTCTCTACAACTTATGGCTCATTTTTAATATTATTTTAGGTAATGCTAGTAGTCACCTGGAAATTTTGGTGTCTTAGGGTCTCTACCTTACTAACACTACTTTTAAGTTTTTGACTCCTTAAACCTTATGCATGGGAATTTTGAGCATTAGTCTTTATCTGAGTTTGAAGGAACACTAGAGATCCCATCTGAAAATCATTCTAGTAAGTCTTCTTTTCAGAAACCTTGAAAAGCCCTTATATCTCTGCATAGGGAATTGAAACTCTTGCTTTAGAGCCATTTCAGACAGCGCCTGAAATTTAACCTTAAAATGTAGGTACCTAAAATGAGCAGATTGCATTCATATTCTCCAGGCCTTTCTCCAAGCATGTGTTTGCAGATGTGTTAACTGCAATGGATATGACTTTCTTCTCTTTGGCTAAAGTTTTCCCTTGGGTTGGCTCATGAACATTATTCCTGATGACAGCAGGGTGCTGTGAAGAGCACTGCTGGGCAGGATGGAAGTGAAATGATCATCAGTGGGAGCATCTACTTTTCTCCTGGCATGACTTACAGCACAAAGTATGGGGCTATGAAAAGAACATCCAGTCATGCTTTCAGCAGTTGCAGAACAGTGGAGTGGCCAAATCACACAACTCTGAGCATCATTTAGATGCCAATGCTTCAAATGTCATGTGTATTACTGTGATCAGCAATTCCCTGTATCATATACTCTGCCAGGGGCAGAAGTTTCTACCCAGGCTGGATTCTAGAAGCTGACAGAGTCTGTGGACAGTTAACACAGCCCACACTGGAGCAGCTGATGAACTGCAGCCTTAGTGAAGGACTCATGCTGGAGAAGTTTGTGGAGAACTGTGTTCCATGGGAGGGACCCCACAATGTGGCAGTGGAAGAGTGTGAGGAGTCCTGTCCCTGAGGAGGAAGCACTGACAGAGACAATGTGTGATGAAATTACCACAGGCTCCATTTCCCAAACCCCTGCACCACTGGCAGGGAAATACAGAAAATTAGGACCGAAGTTGTGCTCAATAAGTAGGGAGGTGTGGGGACAAAAGCATTTTTAAGATTTTGTTTTTATCTGATTTTCTGATTTTATTGCTAATAAATTAACTTCCCCAGTGATATCTGTTTTGCCCATGACAGTCACTGGTAAGTGATCTCTTCCTGCCCTTATCTTGACTCACAAGCCATGTATTATACTTTCTCTACCCTCCCCAGCTGAATAGGAAGGAGAGTGACAGAAGCTTCAGAGGACACCTGGCAACCAGTCAGGGTCAACCCACCACAGCCACCACAAATCTTAGTATCGCTTTCTATAAAATTTGGGATAGCTTATGAATTGAGAAGAATCATAATCTTAATGGAGAATGACATTTCTGTTGAATTTTACTGTTTGTGTCAGGAAGGTCTTGATATTTTTCTGGTTTAATTTGTATATTTTAATATACACGTGATAAAATTAGAGTCACAGACTGCCATTTTAGTTCCTGACATGCACCACTTGTCTGAGGGTGATCTGGCTTTTAAGAGGGAGGCAAAGCTGTGTGTTTTGCTTGTGTAGGAAAAAATGTGTTTCCAAATGTACCTGCGCAGTCCCATTTGATATGCCCAGGATGACTGAGACAGCCATGGGGGACTACCAGGCCCCATGGAAGATGTATAGAAGACTTCTGGACAATCAGCTGAAGTCTGGGCAGGATTGTGTGAGGTGCTAAAGGAAAGAGAATCACACTGATAATTTTGATCTGTTGAAAGAAAAGATTAAGACAAGCACAAAAACTGCATTGCAGAAAAACATGAAAAATAGTAACAGAAAGTTGTACTTTCTCCCTTGAAGTTATGAAAAGGAAACATTCAGCCAGAATTTTTTAAAACCCTGCAATGTAAATGATCAAAGGTTTTATTCATACAGCCACTCTCATGTTTAATTTTTAAGCCCATTTGGAGTCATCTTCTCATCAAGTTAAGCCCATGTACAGGGATTGCCAAGATCACTGTCTTTTCCCGCTGTAACTGATGACAGCAGGGCTCCGTTTGCATGTTCTAGCCCACTGTTGCCTGTCTAAATGGATGCGATTGTCAAATCTCTGTTCATAGTGTTTTTAAAGCAGCAGTGAACATTTAGGCAGGCATATGCACAATTGTGTGCTTACAGGTGAGGTCAAATTCTTTATGAAAAGAGCTGAGAGGAGAGGGGAGGAAAAAAGGAGAGGTACAGACAGGGAAAACTGCGGCTAGTAACTTAACAATAGAATAACTGCGTCTTTATTTCTGCAGCTTTCCATTCACCATGTGTATGTCTTTTTCCAATTAGAAAAAAGAAATTTCCTGGTTTCAGAATTCATCATATGTGGGATAACAACCAGTGATAACTTTTTGAGAGTAAAACCAGCTCAAATGATGGTTCTTTGAATTTTTGGGCCTTTGTACTGAATTGTATTGTGCCTCACCTACAAGGCAGTGCTGAAGAGGTTAAACAAAAGTTGCCCCTTTTTCAAAACTGTGCTAATTAAAAATGCAAAACCCAAAGAAATCACAGCTGGATAAATAAAAACAGCCCAGATGGTATAGCAACAAACTTCTGGCAGGTCTTGAAGCAGACAGTATTCCTGCATATTTTATTTCCTAGCACAGGCTATCACCAGACCACACCAGTGATGGCTTGGGCAGTGCATCAGAATGGGGGCACTCAGGCTGTCCTGGCGCTAAAGGCAGCACAGTTTCAGAATCACCTACCTGGTGTTTGTTTATTGCACAGTGCAAGTCCCCAGATTCCTACTGTAAATCAACTGTATGTCTCATCACTGAGAGCAAATTCCTTTTGGTGATCTTCTTTCAAGTGTGCATGTAGGTAAAGTTGTACCTTTCAATATGTCCGTGTGTTATCAAATCCGTGATACCGTGTGTTTGTCAGCTGGATGTGAAATGCACTCTGCCAGGGAATACAGACCTAGCTTGATATGCTTTAGATCACACTCATGTGTGCAGAACTCCAGCAAATTTCAAATCAGGTTGCATTAACTTTTGAAAAGAAATTGGGTACCACCAATTCTCCTCAGATATGTCTGGCCAGCTCCTTATATCCGATAGAGTGGCTCTGCCTAGGTACCGGAGGGGAGAAATGGAGATGTGTTGTTACAGCTGTTGCTTTCTTGGGCTGCCATCTGCATTAAATTCATCATGGCAGATATTTTATTCAATATCTAAGAATATCTGGACATAGCTTTTAGAAGAAAAAGAAGTTATATCTGGATAACATGGACACATGGTGACCAAGACCAGGCTCAGGGCAGTAGGAATAACATTCATAGTTACTTTATATATTATATCTTTCTAAGAGCCTTTCTCCTTAATTTATTAGTCCTAAGAAATCATTCAACTTATCTCAGTTGGTTTTCCAGCACCCTGGTAAGAAAGCAAGTTCCAGAAGTGGAGCAGACATTACATGGATTAACAACTGAGAATTAAATGACTGGGACAGAAAAAAAGTATGTTAGAGGTAAGAGAGAGAGAGGGAGAGAGAGTAATTGAGTAAGAGTAAAATATCAGAAAGTGTACAGGAATATCAATTAAAAATAAGCACGTCTAGAATGATCATTATTCATCTCTTGAGTGGTCTACAGCTTATATTGCTACAGAAGTCTACAGCTTTGTCTTTTCGAATGCACTCTGCTCTTAATACATGTGGCAAACCTAGCACTAGCACTACACCAAGAAATTGTGCTCATTACATGCCACACAAGCTGTGCAAAAGCAGCGTGGGAAATGTACAGTTTTTGTTCTTTTGTTGGAGCTGTGGGTTGGGTTATGCTCTCAGACCAGCCCCACTTTAGTGCATGGTTCTGGCTTGCAGCCCCTTGCAAGGGCTCCTTGCAGCTGGCAGGGGTTTCTCTGCAGGCTGGAAGGTTTATTCTGAAATGAGGAACAGAGCGACCTGGACTTGAGGCTATTTCTCTAGCCTTTGTGCAGTCCTTCACAGCCTCCATTTACATTTGGTATTATGAGGAAAATCAGACTCTTTTACTGCCATATAAACTTTAAACATATGGCTATATCCACTGCAGAAACTCTCCTTAGGATGCATAAGAGTCAGGAAACAATAGATTGCTTCTGGTCATGAGGCACAATGGATGTTTAATTTATAATTAAATAAAGCTTTTGGTGAAGGAAAATGTCCTGAAAGGCAACATGGCTGTTGCAGCCACAAATTTTATTATTGCTATAGCAGAAATTAACGACATCCATTTTGTCTTGGAACTCTGAGATGGCCTTTTTCCAAAGATGGTCTCCTGAGTGATTTGGATTAGACTTTGACTTCATGGCCAGATTTTCATGCAATGCAAGTTGTTGTTGTTTTTCTCCTTCTTTTTGTAATAATATATGTGCTGCTCTGGCAGATGTTTTATTTTCACAATTTTTTTTTCAAAATCAACACTACTGAGTGATACTGAGATGCTTTGATGGTGTAATCCTGACTGAAAAAGCCTTCTGGCACATCGGATAAAGACTCGTGATATGCATGCTGCTGTGCTACAATAGATATACCACTGCTCAACCTCCTGTTCAGGTTGAGCCCCCACATACTTTTCTCACGTCTTCTCCGGAGCCTCCCATATGGTTTTGGGAGCTGCTGAGCTTCATGGGCTGACTCCCAGCTTCTGTGGGGCAAACGCAGCAGATTGAAGATCCAACTCACAGACCCACCCCCCAAGCATGAGCACGAACAGAGACAAACCTGCATTTCAACAAAAAGAAAAAGCTGCTGGCAAGAGCATGACAGAATTCTTCCTTCAATAGATTTCCTCCTGCTTTCTTTCCACCCACCCTTTTCTCTTTGGTTGCTTGTCCCTGGATCATTTCCTGCTCCAGGTGGTGTTTCCTTCTACGTGGAGAATTCGAAGACTGGAGTGCCAGCACCTCACTCCCTCAAGTAATAGCCTACTCAATGTGCAAACAGCTGTGTTACTGCCTGTTAATAGGCTTGAGTGAAATTTCTATTCTCTGGCAGATAGCTTGGTGGGACTGAATACTCATCCTGAAAGAGTATATTTGCTCTGCCTTGATGCGGTAGGGACAGGGCTCAGTGAGAGCCAGGTGACTTATGCTATGTATTTTAACTAGACATTAATTCCCTTGGCAGTGATGACAATGATTCCTCTCTGGATTGGAAAACAATAGAGACTAGACTCAGTATTGAGCTTAGTCTTGGTCTGAGGTGGAGAACAATGAATTATCGCTCACTTCAGATTGAACGTGGATTTCTAATTAACAAGTAGTTCATGACTGAATTTTCTTTACAGTATGAGTGTTTTAATTGGACATATATTTTTTATATATGTATATGACAACATACTAGTCTGAGGTATTTCATTACTTGTATTTTCTTTTCTTATCCTTCACTTTTTGCTTTAGTCCCAATTCTGTTTACTGGTATTTAATTTTGCCTACTGGAATGACACTCAAGAAATGTATAACAGCATGCACATAGTGCACCTCTGGAGGGATTTATCAATGGATATAAAAAAGGTGGAAAGGATTTTGCTGAATTTTTCAGTTGCAGATAAGGATCACCTGAATGTCAGGGTTGAAAAATGGTCTGGGCCCTTGACAGAGGAAGGCTGGTCCTGAGCTCCCAAACCAGGAGGCAGGGGTAAAGGGCTGTGGTTTTTACCTGAACAAAAAGCTAGCACTCAGTTTGCCACTGCTCTTAGCTCCTTCTACCACTGGGTCAGTTTGTGCCGTGGAGGTTGTAACTGCATTAGGAGTGAAAGAGGCAGTAAAGGTGACATTTCAGGAGAGATCTCAGAGGCAGTTACTTGCAGCAGTCTGAAATGACCATTTCCAGAGTACAATGGCAATTTTTTTTCCCAGACTGATACCCCTGGTGAAGAGCCAGAGCTCCATGGTCAGGTTACAAAGCCTGGCTGCTCCTTGGAGTGTGCTGGAGTCCTGACTGCTTGTGTAATTTTTTCCTACCTATAGAATCTCTCCTGGGCACAATGATTCCTTTTTATGAAAAAATTAGGAAGTATTTTCTGCAGAGCAGTATAGATTATTTAAAAACATCTGAAAAAATTTAATTGTACTCAGTATTGAATTGAATTTTCACAAGCAGTAGATTAATTCACTCAGGAAACCACTTTATGTATAAGTACTTAAAACTGCTGTACAAAATGCAGAAACAGGATGCAATAATGCATCTTCAGATGTATTGCAAACAGTCCATTTGTAAAACAATTTCTTTAGCACAAGAAATTAAATGTAAAATTAATTGTTCAAGTTCAGAAGTAGCATCAACACCACAGTGACACCAGCTAACTGTATATTTCACAAACATTGGACAATTCTATGCACTGTTCTCTATTGGAATTTCAATAAGCTAGTGTGTTTTGCCACTTGAGAGGGTCTAGAGTTGCTAGAAAATTTTCACTGCTTCTATAAACACATGAGTGATGGTAACTGCTGCCTGTATTTGCTACCTGGGAAATCTGAGCAGAGAGTTCAGTTTGTAAGAAAGGGATCAGATTGGTGCTGAACACTCATGTTTTCATTTGAAACAAATATAGCTCAAGGAAGCAAAGAATTTTCTAAAGATTTTCAGCACGTTGCAGCATAGAGCCTTTAAAGAAATGACAGGGTAAAGATGTCCAGCCAAAAAGATGGAGTAGTGCAGGTTTAGTAAGGGTAATGCAATTAAAACTTTAAGTCAAACTAGATTTATTCTAGTTTTTGTATATGTTTTTCACAGGGCACACAAAAACAATTTCACAGTAACTAGAAATTTATCTGCATAGTTCAAATATATTCAAAGCCACATTTCACACATCATCCTTGGTAAAAACTCAGAACAGATTGTGTTTATTCCTGTTATTTGCCTTTAGTTTGTCCAGATGTACTCTACAGGTAAATCTTACTCATTATCAAAGATCTATGAGTCACAGGAAATCAGACTAATTCTCACCCTGACTTGCACATCATGCAGCCTCTTTAATTTATGAACACTGCAGAAGAGGAGGATAGCTTCTGGACTGGCTCCTTTATGTGAGCCCTCTGACATCCCAATTCCAGCCTTGCAATGAGTATCAAATATCTACTTGTCATCATATATATAATCTTATGTGATAGCAAAGTTTGCCTTTGAACGCCTCATGCTGCTATTTCTTATTATTATTAAACCAGAATTTAGCTTTTCCTGATGTCAACAAAAATAAGTTTAATAAAACTTAGGTCTGACTAACCCTGAACTGAAGAAAAAGTTGGTTATGCTTTCAAGTTTGCAAAACAATTTCAGTACAGCTGCCCCCTTTAAGAGAGGTTATTGCCATCAATCAGTTATTGCATGGGCCAGAGGAGCCACTGTGCAGTCCCACAGAGGTCGAGGACTTATTGTATTTCTCAGGCATGGTCAGGTCCATGGTCAGATTTCAGTTCCATGCCTGCCAAATTATTAAGATACAATACTTTGTTTTTCATAATGCAATCTTTGCCATCACTGGCAAAGAGTCACGATTAAAAGTGAATCCATCTGGGTCTGACTAAGATAAATTATCACATTAATCTGTTACTCTGCCTGTATTTGAAATTATACTTATTTTCTTTTGTGTGAGTCATTCTCTATTTAACAAAATGGACAAGAGACATAGAAGTGGTTTGGTAAGCAGTGACAGAAATCATCCTGTGAAAAAGCTGTCTATGAGAGGGCTCAGTGCATGTAGAGATAAGCTCAAGTCCCACAGTGAGGATATGTGCTGAGATTGGAGGATGACTAGGACACAGCTTGAGCAAACACTTCATTAGCCATGAATAATAAACTAAGACACTGGACAAAACTGTGTGCAGTGTTTAAAAGGAAGGGGGAAAAAAGAGCTGAACTGTCAATATCTTGTGGTATTTATAAAGAGCAAAACAGTGTGCAGAGCTGCAGCAGGGACCTAACAACAGCTAACTCCCTGATAACCAGCAGCTCAGATACCTTCCTTCTCCAAGCTTACAAGGAATCAAATTTGACTCTCTAAAGATGAATAGGATAGTATGGGGCAGCTGACTAATGATTTGTTTTTACTGACTTTCTGAGGTCCTAATGTACTTAAAAAATACTACCAAAAACTTGAAGGGATCACTATGTAACTCTGCAGTGGAACTCTTCTTAGCTTTAGGGTTGTGGTACAGCTAAATAATTGTGCAGAGTTTTTATCTCTAGCTACAGTAATATAAGCAATATTTATAATATAAGGAATAATATGAGTACATATAAGCATATATATGTGGATATATATATATATGTATAATAAGTAATAAGATCATTCCTAGATCCTACTTGAATGTATTTGCCATAGATTGTTAGAGACTGTCAGAGAGCATGCAAGACTTGTTTAAGGATTTCAGGTATAAAGGAAGCAATCATAAGGGCAATTGGTGGAAATTTTAACTTTCTGGCTTTGTTTTCTTACCTACAAAATAAATTTTCTCAACTTGTGTGAATGAGATTTACTAAAATGTGGGGTTTTTAAACTGTTGAGGGTGCATCTTAGAGCTCATGGTTCAGTTGCAAAATAGAAAAATCAGCCTTTGTGAGACTGTAAGGGGTGATATTTATCTCCCTGACACTTATCATGGGACATAGGACATGACAGGAACTTAGAGTACTTAATAAGAGATGTAATGAAATGAAACATCACCCTTTGAAATGCTGCAGTGTAACATTAATGTTCCTTAATTAGCCCTTTATCTTATGTTGATGCCTAAACCATTAGAGTAAAATCTGTCTTATATGCCCTGTAAATAGAAGGACAGATAACTTCATCTAGTGGAGGAAAAAAAAAAGGCAAAATTAGAGCACAGAGGTCAATTGAAAGCTCTGATTCTTGTAAGTGTGCTCACTGTAGTACAGACAGGGTAGATGTGAATTATTTATGGGCTGATGGTGCAGGATGGCATGTCATTTCACACACCAGCAGCCTCAGAAAAGTACCCCTAATTAAAAGAAAAAAAAAAAAAAGAAAAGCAAACCATGCCATTAATAAAAACCAAAAAACAGGCGATTTGAAAAGTCTGTGTTGAAATCTGGAAAAGACCACTCAAATTAAAAGAGGGAAGTCTGTGTCCTTCATGTGTCCTGTTATGGAGTATAAGACAATACACGTGTTGGGGAAGGTATAGAAATAGCAAATGGATGGACAGGAATGTGAATCAGGGATTTAGGGAAAGGATATTCATAAAGTGCATAAAGACCTTCATAAAGGTCTGCCTAAATCTAATCAGGGGAGTCTTTACATGGTAGAGTGGTGTGCTCCTTTTGGGGAAATACAGAGCATCTAAAGTTAGTTTCCAGATAGAAATCTGAAATTGTCTTCTGGAGGGACAAACTTCTTATTCTTCAAGAAGAAATGAGAGGGCTTAGCCCAGATATTCAGCCCAAGGCTTTGGGAATGCCTGCAACACAACCTAATCATGTCTGCAAAGACTGCCTCACTTTGAAGCCACTTTTAAATGATCTTAGTAAACTACTTCAAATCCAAAAATTTAAAATAAAATCACTATGTGTCATCTAGTTTATACTAATAAGAACAGAGTTACAGAGGACCCATATCCTCATCTTTTTTATCTTGACTATTGAAATATTTTATTATTTGCTTTTTGTTTCAATTTGCTATTGGTAGATAGCACTGCCTTTTACCAACCTTTTTTAACTTTTTGCACACCAAGTGTAACATTTTGGCAAGCAGATCTCTTAATTGGGTGTCTTCTGTCCTCTTTTGGAAAGAATTTTGGAGGGAATTTGGGTAAAACTATTTGAGTCTTGGTGAACTCTTCTAAAATGCATTACCTCAGAAAATACCCTTGTTGTAGGCAGCAGTGTTTGGTCAGGGCTCAACTTTCATGATGCATCAGAAGACAATTTATCAGGCCACATCCTAGCACCACCATTGCAAAGCTGCAGTTCACTCATTCCCTGCAGAGAATTTTGATTAAGCATCTTCCAGCACAGAGAGGCACCATCCCAGGTTTTCCCCAAGGGTGCATTTCTGGATTGTCACTGAATGCATCATATCCAGGACCCTAGAAGTAAATATGAAGCAGGGAGTTTCCTGTCTTCCATAATCATCAGTTGCTACTGTAATAATAAATAAAAAAATCCAGGATATGCCCTTTATCTGAGAATAAATGGCTTTATGCATCCATGTGATTTAGTACTCTTTCCCCTGAAAACAGGGGCCTTGCCCATGTCTTTCATCCTTGAACTAGTTATGCCCTAAGCCATTTATGGTGGCTCTCTGACAAAATATTACTTTATGTGAGTGAAACTTATGCAAGTGAGCATGGAAACCATAAAAATATAGGAAAACCTGTGGTTTCAGCAGTCTTCTGTGCTAGTCCTGGGCAGTTCTTGTTAATCTGAATGCAGAGGACTAGAGAGAGTTTTGTGGAAGAAAAATGTCAACCATGAAAGCTGGCTAGACTGAAACATGGAATGGAAGCTGTGAAGTGACCAGCCAAGGGTTTTAGGAGATGACAGACTGGAACCTGAACAGAGGGTGAAAAGGTTAAGACTGCATGGAGGCAGGTCTGACAAGCTGATATGGCAGAATTGGGTGAGTAAACTGCACTGGTCAGGAAGAGAAATTTACCAAATGTAATGAAATAATTTCTGTTCTGGCCCAATATCTTCTGCTTGATCCATACTATAAATATTATGAAAAGTAACAAATTTTGATTTAAAACTTTATGATAACAGAAAATTAACTTTTTTAAATCAAGCAGTTGCAATAGATAACATGGATTTCAAAACATAAAACTTAAATTTAGATTTCAGATGTCACCCAGTACATTGTTACACATCTTTCTGTTAATAGTAAAGAGGCATCTGCTACCATTTTCTGCATGGGGGACACTTAAACATTGAAATTAAGTAATTTCTGAATCTTCTCTTGAGCAGACTCAGTAGAATGATCCCCTCAATTTCCCATCATAAGCAGTTTCTAGGTCTCATGCCTCTTCAGCTCCTTCCAGCTCACTTTACATCACTTTCTCAGCACTACAGCCACCAAAAGTTAATAGAGTATTCCCATGGGCTTTTAATGGGTTATGCAGTGCTCTTTAACAGGCTCTTTAAACTCCCAACTCAGCCACAGAAGGGTTCAAAGGGCTCACCCTGAAGGCAGCTCTTTGCATTAGGGTCTGGTATTCAGCTCTTCTAAGTGCAGAGACACTGCCTGCAAGTGTTGCTTCATCTAAGATTTATGCAGTATGGATTCTCCTTCTTCTCTCCATCACATTGTTCTTTGCATAAATCTACTAAATATATGAAATTTACTGGCAATTAAAGGGCTGTTCTCTGGTCCCTTTTGGTTTCACTTAAGGAAATCTTACGAACAAACAGTAGAAGAGAATGGAAGTTGTTTGGTGTGCTAGATTTTTGTTTAACGTCACATGAATTTTATATATGAAGTAGTAAATATCCTTCCTTATTCAAAGGGCAACTGTTGTTAGAACTGAAATATTTGACTTCTGCTGATTTTTATCACTAACCTTTTCAGAAAAAATCCAGATATTAAAGTTTTAATTTAATAATTTTTGACATAGAACTTTGACATTTTTCTACTACAAAAATATCCATGATATAATAATGTACTCTAATCTCTCTTAATAGAATTTTCTTCGGAAACCTCATGTTTTTTCAGCAGAATTGTTCACAAAAATACTGACTGGACGCATCACAGACATCTCATGCTCTGATATTGAGCTACTTTTTTTTCTGGATCACTTTATTGACCATGGGAAAAAATAAAAAGAAAAAAAAAAAAGTAAAAAATCTGCAGTTTAACACCTCTTGTTGCAGAAGTACAGTACCTTCTAATTCCTAGTATAAGATCAAAATGCTCCTTCCAGTATAACATCTCATGTAGAACTCTTAAATATGTGAAACCTGCTGATATTTAAACTATCAGTTTGTTCTAACTTTCATCTTTGATACCTTGTTCTCTGAAGAATCCACTTTTGTGATCACAAATTATCCCTATGGTAAATATTTCACCATCACCCTTTGTGGTGAATGGATAAAACAAAATAGTTTAACTGCTCTACTCTGACCTTGTCTTTTTGTTTTATGTTCAGGGTAATTTAGTGGTTGTACTGGCTTTACGAAAAAATGAAGTTTTTTCCTTCATGGTTTTGTGTGTTTAATTGTAATGGAAACATTTTCCTCACTGTACTGAAGAACACACTCTTCCTCAAACAAACATGTGCTAACAGGGATGATCAGTCACCTTCCTGAATGGCAGTGTATGAATGTCCACTTTTTTTCCTTGTCTCTTAGTGTAAGAATTTTGAGTTGTGTTTTCCACTCCTGATGAGGTGTTGCTCACTGACATTTAGCAACATCATTCTTCACATTGTGTTATTTTCATTTATGGATCTTTTAACTAACTACAGGTTAAATACATAGTCTGATGGAGAGGAGGAAATTTCTATAAGAAGTCTCAGAATTGTAGAACTAACCGGGATGGAAGGAACCTCCAAGGGTTTCTAGTTTAACCACATGCTCAAAGCAGGTCTCAGGGCCTTCCCCAGTCAGGTTTTGATTATCTCTGAGGGCAACAATTCTTCTCTAAGTTCCTGTTCCAGTATTTGTTCACCTTCAGAGTTAAAAATCTTTGCAGGTTGTATTGAAAGTTTTGCCTGTTGATTCTCATCCCTCAGCTTCACTTAACACTTTGTATAAAGACAAACCAGCTTAGGTACTTGCAGAATCAAAGAATCAAATTCTGTGATGCATTTGCCAGAAAGCAATCATCTTCTTACAAATATCCTGAGTCTCCTTTCAGACTGAACTAACCCATGATCCTGGGCAGAATGCATTCCAGTGCTGCCATTCCTGTATTAATATTGTAGTTTAAGGCCATAAGATCACAATCCACCAGAAATAATTCCTTGCTGGAATTGGGCACTTATATAACCTAATGTCATGGGGTGACTTTACCTTTAAGATAGCTTCAGGAGCTGGGAGGAAGTTAAAGCTGAGAGAGTATGAAAGGAGTCTTTTCTCCTGACAAATTATTGGTCATTTCTAAGAATTGACAGCAGTTTTGACCATTGAAAAGTGAGATCAACTTGTGAACACCACCTTAAGATGTAAAGCCAGGGTTCTCTTGCTCTTATTTGGTTTCCGGCTTCTGAAAAGGTAGCAGGCTCTGTCTCGGCCTCCTCCCCCTCCTTCAGGCCGGACAAGGCCGCAACTACAAACCAAGCCTGGCTTGGTTTGTAGTTTCTGCTGCTGGACTGAAACTTGACACCATGAACATCTGCAGCTTTCCGAGACTTTAACTCTTTTACTACCTGGATGAGATGTACAGATTACTCCTTTTTCCCAGAGAAAGAGAGAGAGAGAGAGACAATCAACATGAAAAAGACATCATAAAATCATCAAAGACCATGAAGAAAAGAGTTAAGTTTTAGATGGGGAAGAGAGAATAAGGAGATGCTTTATAAGCTGAAATATTTTTCAGTAAAAGCTATGGAGATGGACAGTAGTGTTCTGAAAAAAAACTCCTTTAATTCATGACAGAGTATATTGGGAGGAATAGAGTGTTCAAAGTGTGGATTTTGAGCAAAAGATGGAGTAATTGTGATACAGTGAGGTGCTGGAACAGAGGGGGGAGAAGTAATAGTTGAAGATTTGGGGCCGTTGTAGAGGCAAAGAGAAAACTTCTGTTTCCAGGAAAGCTCACAGAAACAGATGAAGAGAACTTTTGCCTTTGAATAACTCATCCTTAAAAATGACATCCCTAGACTCATTTGACTCATAACACACCTCAGAGTGATGTGAAATGGGAGGAGTGAACTGATGACAGATTTCCAGGCAGCTGACATCAGAAAAATAGAAAGCTATAACAGAAATAGTTTTCTTGTGAGAAACTCCATAGATCAGCAGAAGAAGACTTCTGTTTCTCTACAAAGGCTGATGAAAAGACTCTAGCAGGAATTGGGACTGTTTTAAACACCAAAGTTTTTGTCTCTATGTTGTCATGTGAACAAGAGAATGGTTGAGTAATAGGGGATAAAGGGGTTTTCTGGAGGTTTATTCTGGTGTTCTTATTCTTGTAGTTTTGTTAATAAACTTTGTTTATTTCTTTTAAGTTTTAAGCCTGTTTTGCTCTTGTTCTAATCCATATCTCACAGCAAGAAATAAGTGAGTTTTCTAGTAATTTTTTTAGTTACTGCTTTAAAACCACGACACCTAAAATATTTCCTATTTAAACAGGTAAATAGGTGGTCAATATCCAATCCATTAACACATAAAAAATTCATATATATTAGCTATTTACATAACTAAACAACTATTGGTGTTGGCTTCCAAATTCCTTCTATTTCATTGTATGATCTGCTCTGTTACAAAATGCATCCATTTTCTCAGTGTCTTGGAAATTTTACTTTGCAATTTCTGAATAGTGGAGGAAAAAAAAAGACTGAGAGATTACATTTCAGGGAAGCAGTTAGTAACCACAGGACATTTTTCCTGCAGGAATCATGAAGAATGGATGATTTGAGCTACTTTGAGCTACATCTCACTAAAGGAACCCTTCTAAGAAACTCTGGTATTGGCCTCGACCAGTTACGGAAAGAAAAACAAAAATCAACCAACCAACCAAAAAAACCCAAAAAAACCACCCAAACGAAACACCATAACCAAACCAAACCAAAAAACATGCTGAATAAAAATATGTTGCAGAACAAAACCCAGAAAGAAAAAGACATTAAAGAATCATGGAAGTAAAAATTAATATGTGGGAGCCAGAATATGCACAGTGCCTGTGTGGGTGGACAAGCAAGTGGGGATATGCCAACAAGAAAAAGGCTGACATTTCCTATTCTGTAAACTTAAGATATAAACAAATTTTCTGAGGTCTGTTGAGGCTTAGCTGCTCTGACCTTGCTCTTACCAAGTGGTGTGGCTAAAACGGTAATATTTATGGTTTCCTGTTCCTGTAAAGAGAAAAGAGAAACATGCTCTTACTGCAGCTCAGTTAATACTCAAAGGATGTTTCCACTCTTTTTAACATTATGGTCAATGGAAAAAGAAATGCTACCAGGATCCTGCTGACTATTGCTAGGTCTCAGTTTAGGAGTAATGTTCTTTATTGTACTCCATAATCAAGAATCTGATCAACTCCATGAAGATGTGTTGCCCCTTCTCTCCATCTGCCTCAGTTCCAGCATGCATTCCACCCTCCCTTTTCCAGCTTTTCCTTTTGAGCCTAGTTCATCTCCAAAGTACCATTGGATTCATTTCTGCTGAGATCACTGGTCACCTCCTACCCTTTCACAAGACTTCAGAGAATTCTGGGACCATCTCCAACTGCTTATCTAGGAAATAAAATAATTAAGGGCTGCTTCAAGCCTATGGGTGGTGGTGCAATTTCTTTAGATCTATTCCTGCTCTCCATCCAGCATAAAGAGCTGAAGTTCCACAGAGCAGCTTCTTAGCCCACCACCAGAAAACATGATGTAGACAGAAGAACATCCAAGGAACTATCCCTATTAACTGCCTCCATGCCCACCAACCTCACTGTGCTGCTCTGAACAATATGGAATTCTTTAAACCATAATTACAAACCAGCCCGTTCTATACTCTTTAGTGACAAGACAGGGATGAAATAAGGAATTGTGCCTGCAAGGTAGAGAAATAACTGTCAATAATATCAACAAAGTATCCAGCCAATGTGTTATTCATTTTTTTTAAAGCAATTGTTATAACTGAGACTAACACTAACAATAATAGCACTTATGATTGAAAAGCCATATGAAACTTGTTCAGCTAAAGTTTTAGTTACAAACTTTTAAGTCATCTGGTTGGAAAGAGATTTGAACAATTTAAAACAACACTGGGATCTCTGGGACAACACTGGGATTTCATAAGTGAGTTCAATAACCTGTGATATCTCATGGAAACAATCTTACACTCAAAATTTTAGTTCAAAATATGGTGAACCCTACTGTTTTCTAGAGAACCTTTCTTTCATCTCCTGGACAGGAAAATCAACAGGTAGAAAGGTGAACAACAGCACATCATTCTCAGCTGAAAGCATCCATGAAAAGTCTACCAAGGGCTGAGAGCAGAATGGTCCAAGGGTGACCATGGAGATCACACTGTGCCTCAGGGATCTTGCTGTCTCCAGTCTCACTCCCACACCTCAAGAGAACCCAGAGATTTCACAGCTGCACAGGGCTATGTGCAGGGTCAGAAGATGTTTGGCTGATATATCTGTATCAGCTGTCTGAACACCCACTCCTCCTCCACCCTGGGACCAGTGATTGGATCAGATGGAAGAAATTTTTCTGCCAGATGTGACCCATGGGCCATGTTTTGAACTGTGCTGATTTAGTTTTACAGTGGTTAGAGCCTAGTTCTTTCCTCAATAAAGACCAATGAAGATTTGGCTAGTAAGGTCAGACTCTGTGCTCTTAGTTTTTTATAACACACCTATAATTAGGAGTGTTTGGAAAGGAGGAATATTATCATTATTTTTGTTATAATCCATAGAGAAAATTTTCTAAGTTTCAAACTTACAGGCTCTTCACATTCTGTAACTAATTCTAGTAGCTTTAGGGAGTTCCCCAGCTGGGACAAATCCAGGCTCATCTCTGTCTGGAGCATATCCAGGCTCACTTCTACTGGGGGGCCTTGAAGTTTTCCAGCATCCCTAGCCATGACGCAGACCCATTTGGGACTTCTGCCTTCAGGCTGGCCATTCTGCAGCTTACAGAGTTCCCAGGACTTGGGTAGGCCTGCCAGAATCACAGCTTCTGTTGGAATCTTGCCTTGGACTTGGAAAAATTTTATCAAACTCAAGCTGTTTAGAGTGAAATATTTCACACTCAACCAACTGGAATTTTTCAGCAAACTTTGTTTCAGCAGAAAATTTCTGACCGATTCTATCTATTAACAAAACATCAGGTCCTTAGGGAATGCTATATAGTGCCATCTGAGATACTGAAGTGTTAATTCCTATGAAGAATCTGCTGTAACAATATAAGCCTCCATTTGGTATCTAGATTTGTTTAATGATCATTGTATGCGCTGTTACAGTCTTCAGAAACAATTAATGTTCAGATTCAGTGGGCTATTGCTTCCTCAGTTTTTGCAAAATGATGTTCTCTTGTCCTGGTGGCTGGCAGCTGCATTTGGAACCAAGGAAGCCTCCATTTCAAAGGAATTCACCTGTGTGGGTGACACCACAGAGGAGGACTGTGTTGCCATTCAGAAGGACCTCAAAAGGTCAGAGAGAGGGGCAGAAGGAACAGTCTGAAATTTAACAAAGGCAAATGCAGGGCCCTGCACCTGGGGGGAAATAACCCTGGGCACCAGTACAGGCTGGGGTCCGACCTGCTGGGATTCATCTCTGCAGAGAAGGACCTGGGGGTGCTGGTGGACAACAAACTGTCTGTGAGCAGCAGTGCCCTTGTGGCCAAGAAGGCCAGTGGAGTCCTAGGGTGCATTTCCAACATGCAGGGGGAGATGATCCTGCCCCTTTACTCAGCACTGGTGAGGAACATCTGGAGTGCTGTGTCCAGTTCTGGGCTCCTCAGGACAAGAGAGATGTGGAGCATCTGGAATGGGTCCAATGGATGGTGACAAAGATGATTAAGGAACTGGAGCATCTCTGTTATGCTGAAAGGCTTAGGGAGTTGGCTCTGTTTAGCCTTGAGAAGAAACAACTGAGAGGGGACCTTATCAAAGTACACAAGTATCTGAAGCAGGGTGTCAAGAGGATGGAGCCAAATGGTAGTGCCAAGCAATAGAACAGGAGACAAGGGGCAGAAACAAGCAAGCAGCAACAGGACAAGGAGATGGCCTCAAGGTGTTCCAGGGGAGGTCCAGGTTGGACATCAGGAAGAATTTTTTTCACTGAAAGGGTGATTAAGCACTGGAATGGGCTACCCAGGGAGGTGGTGGAGTCACCATCCCTGCAAGTGCTCAAGATAAAACTGGATGTGGCATTTAGTGCTGTGGTTGATTTGGCATGGTGATATCCAATCAAAAGTTCAACTTGATGATCTTGGATGCCTTTTCTAACCCTAATGATCTATGGCTCCATGATTCAATGAAGGTGGTGCACCTGAACACAAGTAACAACTTCTTCACTGGGAGGTTGATTGAGCACTGAAACTGGCTGCCCAGAGAGGTGGAAGAGTCTCCTTCCTTGGAGATAGTGGAAAAACATCTGGAGTAATATACACTAGGTGATACTGTTGGAGCAGGAAGGCTGGACTAGATTACCTCCAGTGGTCCCTTCCAACCTGACCCATTCTGTGATTCTCTGATTCTGAGATGGGATGGTGAAAAACATGCATAGTAAATGGAATGGGGATGATAGATCAAAGATGGATCAGAAGAGTTACAGGCAAGGTAAGTCCCTCAGTCACTGTCTCTAGGTGCTTTCAAACTCTAGCGAGTTTAAAGTTCATCTGCCTGATGAGCTATTCCAGGAGCAGTTTTACACCCTTCTCATAAAATGGACTACAACCATGTCCTCAATATCTACAATCTCCTGATGGCTGAAAACAACCAACGGTATTCAGGTAACAGAATTATAAGAAAGAAGCTGTAGAGAACATGCTATCCCTAGTTTTATGTATTTTAAATCATTCTTTTATCAGTATGAGGACTGAGTTTGCAGTATAAATAATGGGGAAAATATGGTCTGTACCTAAATCTTACATGTAGGATTCTTGCTAACATGATAGACATTTTAAAAATATGAAAGCATAGTAATAAGCTACAGACTATGCTCTGACTGCATTAGAATCAAGCACTATTGTATAGTAAAAAAATATTTTAAATAGTATTCCTTTATGGATGGTGCAATATCTCTTGATATTTATGGCATTTATAAATGACTAAACAATATACATTAACCATACAATTTGCCTCATCTTTCACCATTCCATTTCTTTTATTGCTCCTACAAAACATAATTCTCTGGGCAGTTCAGACAAGCAAAGAGTATGAAATACTGCTGGCCCCATATGTCTTCCTTCCATAGCTGACAATTCCTCTCTGGAGTGATTGTCTCAGTATTCCAGGCAGTACAGGAGTATTACATTTTTTTTAGCTGTTTATCAATGTGCTTTTGTAGAAATTCTCAGAAAAAAAAATCAAAGGAAAACAAAATAAATAAGGAAACTAAGATTATTGGTTTGCAAAATCAGCTATCTGAATTTGAATTGAGATCTAATAAATGCCATTTATGTTTAGGGTTAGGTTAGAAGGGTAGAAAAGTAGTCAAAATGAAATTTTCTACCTGAAGTGTGAGAAGGAATGTAGCAATCCCACATCCTGCTATGGGAAAGATAAAATGTATGAAACAATTGGGAAGGAGAATGAATTCTGAAATTCCTGGCTTGGTTGGCAGAGGTTACTGTGTGAAGTGGTGCAGCTGCTGGGGGTGTTGCTATCCTAGATTTCCCAAGAAAAACAAGCAGCAGGACCCCAGAATTATTTCCCCATGCCTAAATTCAGCAAAGATAAGAAACAAACCCAGCAATATTTAAATGAATAATGGCAAATAAAACATGCCAAATGACAGCAAACACATGCACTAATATTTAAAATAGCTGTAGTTATTTCCTCAGTAGAGATAGGACTAGGGTTACATTGCAGTGAGCATACCCAGAAAAGTGTTGCATGTGTCTTTGTGCCATGCACTGTTATTTCCAGAGAGAATTCTTGTCATTTTAGCTTTTTAGGTTAGTGAGACTTCAACAGAGTGAAGGAATGATGGAATAGATTGTCGCAACTTTTTTCTTTTCTAAACCAAATTATTCTTTACAAGGCCCTGTAAAATGAATGATTCCAGTACTAGGAGTCTGTTCCTGACTCAATTTTTTTTAGCTGTACAGACATAATCTGTGAATACAACTGTTTTGGAGATTCATTCAAATAATTTTTTCTTGGTGACTAATGCCAAAACTCTTTCTTTCATGATAAAATTACCTGGAGAAACGTGACAGCAGAATTTGAATTTCTAAAGGCAGAGCAGTCTGTTCTGGGTGTTTGTGCAACTTTGCATGACAATCATCAAAAGGCAAATATTTAAGATAAATATTTAAAAAAGAACTATATGTGTATTTTAGTGGCAAATAAGTTTTCTTGCAGATACATGTGTATGTAGCTGATGTCACTGTTTTATGCACATTGATAATATTCTAGCAGAATAAAAGGGTTTTGCAGTAGATATACATAAATATTTTACAGATAGCATACTTCAAAATGCAGCATAATTCAGTGCCTCTCCAGAAGTAATTTGTTCAGAAAGTTTGAAGCAATAAAACCTTATAAAGTGAAGCCTATTGTTATAAATTATCCCAGTGCCTCTTGTTAAGTCTGGCATGATTACAGGAAAACTGATTCTGATAATGCGTAACCACGCTTTCTAAGAATTTTACTGCATTTTTCTAGGTTTGCTTCGTTGCTGAAGTTTTTCCTTTATTGGTGACATGCAAGGACCAGTTCTGGTCATTGAAATGAGAGAAGAACTTCAGATTATTTCAAAATCACTTTTCATCCTTATCCAGCATTTTTGTTCGCAAATATCTCTCCTTTGACCAGAAACATACTGCAAGTTCATCTTCTAGACAGCCATGCCAGGTGCAAAAGAAAACCCTAAGAAGTTTTAAATGAGACTTCCACCTTTATGGAGGATACCTAGATCATGAAATTATATATCCTTTATTAAGAATAGATAGGAAAGAGCTTATCTTCTCTGGGTATGGGGAAATGGTGAAGAATTGAACATCTGTTGAGCCATACTGAAAGCCTGGGTAGCCCTTGGTCTTTCAAAGAGCTGTCAGGATCTTTCTCCAGAATGAAAAAACAAAACCCAGAAAATGCAAAACAAAACCAAACACCCCTCCCCTCCAAAAAAACCAAACAGAACCAAAACCAAAACCAAAATCAAGAAAAAAATCCCCAACAAAACAACAACAAACAAGCCACAAAAACAAACAAAACAACAACCACCAAAAGCCATTATAAAAAACAAAACAAAACAAAACAAAAAAAAACCAGAAAAAAAACCAAAACAAAAAACCAAAGCAAAATATCAAACAATAACAACCTCAAACAAACCAAAAACCCAACAACTGTTGCCTGGAATACAGCTTAATGGATCCTCCATGTGGTTAAATTAATGCATCCACAAGGCCAATATTGAACAGGGGTACACAGTAGTGCTCACAGTTTGACATACTCTTAGGCCTCTGCAGAAATTACTCTGGATCAGGAATTCAGTCAGACATTTCCCTGGCCATCCTGTGGTGTATCAGGTCTAGACATTGACACAGAGGCCAGGTCTGCACAATAAATTCTGGCTTGCCATAGTTAGGTAGGTGTTGTGACAAAGTGTGACTATGACAGAACTATGGCAATACAAACTGCTAGCATAGACATGATGTTCTGGAAAAGCTTTTCATGTGCCTAAACAGTGTCTTTAACTTAGGAAAGAGGGCACAAACTCAGCCAGCAAAATCATAGTTTTGCCAGTCTAAAACATATGGCTTTACATTCTTTCTGAGGATATATATCAGGTGGGATGGTAGGAAGCTTTCCAAAGGCAGACCTTTGCCTCATTCATAAACATTTTTATTAAAAAATGAGTATGTCTCAAAGATTTGGTTTGTGCCATTTTTCCAAAGTCAGGAAAATTCATTAGATCAACGTTTGTTTGAAATTTGACTTTCAACCTTCTTTTACCTTCATATATTATCTGTAAAATATAGATCAGAGTATTCTCCTGCTTGACAGAAGCATTGCATATATGTTTATTGGGAAAAAAAAAAAAAAAGAGTTTCTCAGGTACCTTAAACTCACAGAGATTTTTCTGAAAATAGAAACTTTTTTTTTTTTTGTTCAAGTTCTATGGGAAAATACACTTTTTAACAAGTATTTTTTTACTCAGAAGCTTCCAAATTTCCAACCATTTTGAGACAGGAGAAGGATGGTGGGTTCAGGAATCTGACATGTCAAGATGATACATAATTTTTTACTTACTATTATAAACAATGTAGAAAAGAAAAATCTGTTTCAAACTTGGATAAATATTCAAAGAACACAATGTTACCTTCATTTAGCTACCATCTCAGTGAAAAACTGAAACTCCGCTACTCTCTGACTACAGCCTGACTAAATATTAACAGAAGAAAGTACACAGAGAAGAGTTAGAAAAGTTTCTGTAATTTATCAGTAAGACTTATTTCAAAATTGGGAAAACAGATATTTCAAAAGCACAGCACATTAAAGAAGAATGTGTTTGCACTCTAAAATAAGAGCAGAGAAACAGTAAATCAAGACTTGGTCTTGCCTCTGGCAAACACCAGTTTCTGAAATCCAGACCCCTGACAGGTCCTGGTCTTTAGGTGGTTTTAGGTGGTTACACAGAGAGCAGCATCATTATGCGCCTGCCATACAAAAGGCTGTACAGCTGACGGATTAGAGATGTAGTTGACCACTTGAGTACTTTTCTGAGTCCTGTTTTATTGGTGTTTCAAAATGAAAACACTGAACAGATTAGGTCTTGGCAGAGAAATATCCCACCAACTAACCACTGAATCCCTTGCCCACCAAAGTGCAGGTACAGATCATTCCTGCTCAGCTTCAGCTACAGTAGTTATGGCCCATCCTGTGAATCATGACATTGCTGCAGTGTGTATTCTTATCCTGACCCTTCTATAAGGCAAAATACACTTGCTTAATTTTCGTTTACGCTGTATAAACTGGCCATACTCCAACTCAGCTAAAAAGTGTAGGCAGTAAGATTTAGGGTGACCAAGCTAATCAATGTTACCTACTAAGACACTTCATTTGCTCACAGTCTCATACTTCATTTCTGTTATATTGGTTTATACATTCACAAAATTGCCACCAGGCATTCTGTACACTGGGAGGTAGAAACACTCCTGTTTACTGTGGATTAAGAGTTAGACACCATAGTACAAATTAAAAGCCTAAGTCCAGCTAAGCAATTCTGTTTCATTCAGAAGCTGTTCTTCATGAACATTTAGAAAGGATAGGACACTAGAGCATGGAGTGAATTATTTATAACATTGCAATAATATTCAACATATAAATTCTCAAGTCAGATTTTCTTTTTCAGACATTTTATTTCCTGACCATTATCAGAATGAATTTGTCTCTTTAGGTACTTATGCACACCTTTGATCTCATAATTTTAAAATGCCCAAAAAGGTATTTCCATTTGCATCAATTTAATTTACAGATGTTGCCATATAATAGCATAAAGTGTCACGCTTTTGGAAAGTATCAAAATAATGGGGTTTCACACTCAGAGAATCAAACATTCCTTCTGAATATAACTTCCCAGTTCTTTTGTGAAAATGAAATAGTGAAAATGGTGATTGAAGAGAACAGATTCAAGACCATGTTACACTGTCATGTTGTATTTCCTGAACTATGTTTCATTGGATGACCTTCAGGACTATTAGCAGAGTGATTTCAAAAGTTTTCAGATTGCTTTAGTGGATATGCCATTCAACTGATGTTAACATTTTAATATATTGAATTTATTGTGATGTAAACACCCTAGAGTTTTTCCCTCATGAAAAACAATAAAGAATAGATAATCAAACTACGTTGTCATGTTGCCACTTTCAGTACCATGACCATGTTATGTCAAGGCATTTGGATGATGCCTTGATCATGCAAGGTAGATTTCTCTTTATAGTTACAGTAAAAGACATGTATTGAGGAAGGAAGGAAGGAACAAAGCTCTGTAGCACTTTAGTGAAAGCAATAGACCACTGACATTAGCATGCCTTTGGATATGCAGTGGATTATTCTTGGCTGAGGGCCAAACCCCCATCCAGCCTCTCCCTCACTCCCCTTCCTTAGCAGGACAGGAGCAAAAATAGGATGAAAATGCTTGTGCGTTGAGATAAAGTCAGGGAGACCCCTTGCCCATTATTTTGGTGAAAAAACCAAATTCTTCTATGAGAAACCTAATTTAATTTATTGCTAATAACAGGTCAATTAGGTAGCAAAAAAAAAAACCAAACCTCAAAATTTAGAAAACCACCTTCCCTCTCCCTTTTTCTACGCTTGTCTCCACTTCACTAGTATTTTAATTCCCTTTAATTTGTTTTTTCTATTTTTTTATCTTTTCCTTCTGCTTTATTTTTAAATGACATATTTTTATTTCTTGCTTCTTACCCTACACTTATTCTATTTTTAAACAGACAGCACTGCAACCTTGCTTCAGCAATCAGTTTAGACAAAATTATTTTATACCATTCTTATTTTCCCTCAGGCATCAAAAATACAAAAACAGAAAACAGAAAAGTGTTTGTTCTGTGAAACTTTTTGTTGTTATTTCTAGAGCTGGTGTAAAAATAGAAATAATTTTCAGTGAAAAATATTTCTGAACAGTATTCTGCTTTTTAAAGATTCAAACCCTTTTCCAAAACACCATAAAAGTGATAAAAATAGCAAATAAATTCAATGCAAAATGTAACAGATTAGTGTCGTTAAAATTCAGTGAAACCTCTCTGACATGCTGAAGCAATCTCTGTGAAACACCGCTGTGAAATACTGCTTCCAAAGCTATTCTGAATATATTTGATATCTGCTTCAGAATTTAATTTGTATCCCCAAAACATTGGTAAGTTCAGTGGGATTGTTCTTATTCCACAGCTATTTCAGTTTCAGTAAAGAAAGGTATTTTTATTTTTATGAACTTACCTGCATAAGCTTGCACCACTTGATAATTGGTGCTGTTTAAAAGGAGCTTTGTAACACTATGGACAATTATAGAAATGGGTTAATTTACTTCTAGAGTATCCTATCAATGGAATATTACAGCAAAAGTTTTATTATCTATAACTTTGCTTTCAGTTATGCCAGGTACTTCATTTTTTCCATTGCCACCCTATATCTAGAATTATTTTCTTATATTTAATGGCAAATCCTGCTTTGTTAACCAGTTCTAGGAAATATTTTGAGGTTTTCTATTACTGCAGTGACACCTGGTGTTGAAAGCAAAGTTGTTAATAGCTCAAAGGTATAGGAGAATCCATTTAATATCATGTACTGTCTTAAACCCACCAGCACCTCTGAATTTTCAGAGCGTTCTATCTTGAAAGAGAAGGAAAGGGAGGGGGAGTAGAAAAGTAATGGGGAAGGAAGGAAGGATGTGCGGAAGTGCGGCAGGAAAGCGGGAAGGTGGGAAGGCAGGCAGGAAGGAAGGAAGGCAGGAAGGCAGGCAGGAAGGAAGGCAGGAAGGCAGGCAGGAAGGAAGGCAGGAAGGAAGGCAGGCAGGCGGGAAGGAAGGCAGGCAGGAAGGCAGGAAGGCAGGAAGGCAGGAAGGCAGGAAGGCAGGAAGGCAGGAAGGAAGGAAGGAAGGAAGGAAGGAAGGAAGGAAGGAAGGAAGGAAGGAAGGAAGGAAGGAAGGAAGGAAGGAAGGAAGGAAGGAAGGAAGGAAGGAAGGAAGGAAGGAAGGAAGGAAGGAAGGAAGGAAGGAAGGAAGGAAGGAAGGAAGGAAGGAAGGAAGGAAGGAAGGAAGGAAGGAAGGAAGGAAGGAAGGAAGGAAGGAAGGAAGGAAGGAAGGAAATATAATGTTTTCACCAGTATGAAATGCTACTTATCAGTTGCTGCATGGACAAGATTTCTCCCAACAAATAATAAAAAGAGTTTGGTTTAACTGTGGTGTCCCTTGGTCATGGTCTAATACAGAAAAAAATTGTCAAGTAATTCTACTACACTGAAGATTGATTCAGACATTAACACAGTTGCCAGGGTTAATTTTTCCACCTCACAATAGCAACTTCTCAAATTCACTGGATTTAGAAAAGCCCAAGATGTCTGTGACAATAAATCAGAGAAGTGAAATATCCTTGTATATTTTTTTTTCTCTGAGTTGAAACACTGACATTTAAAAAAAAAAAAAAAAAAGGAAAATTAAAGCATTCCTTTGTATATCTGTGTATGTAGTACATACATATGTTTCTATTTCAACTGAAGAATTGTAATTCTGCTATTGAATATAGAGAAATGCTTCAATAAAGTCTAAGTGGAATATACAATCAATGGATTTAAATCCATATATACAGTTTTCTCTGTAACAGAATTCCTGTGTGCTAGCATACATAAAATATGAGCATCTCTAATAAACAGCAGCTGGAGTATATAGCAAGCTGGATCTTTGTGTGGAATATCTTTAAGGTGTTTTTGGCACAACTTCCAGGACTGTCTTGACCAACACTTTCCCAGATGTGTAGGATTATGGGATATATCTTCTGGAATCTCTCAGGAAAGCACTTTAATTCACAGCCACACCTGGGCTGGATATTGCAATCAGCTCCCATTTTCCACTTACAATTTTCCTTCCTCGTTCATTTTAATTTCTCTGTTTTTTCCCTTATCACTTAATATATTTTCCTCATTATTGGCATCTGGGCTGTGTGTTCTAACCCAAACACCGAAAGACCAAATCAAGATTAAAAAAAAAAGAGCAAAAATATTCCCATTTCAGATGGAAGAGCAGATGGAGCTCTTGGCACTTCAGAGGATTCAAATTGACCCTCTGCACCAAGCTCAGGGAAGACAGACTGTCACTGCTGACTGGAAAACACTAAAGAGACCTGTTTTCCCATTGAATATACAGTAGCATTTTCTAATTCTTTAGCTCTAAGCTGTGCATGGCCATGAAAGAGCAGCTGAGGGTTTTTGGTTTGTTTTTTTTTTTTTAGATTAGACTCTTTCATATCTCATGGCTGCTTTTCTCTTATGTTGAAATGTTTGCCCTGAATTTTGAGACACAAGTTTGATTCTACATTTTTTTATTAAGTGCCTGAGAGAGGCTGTGATTAATTGATGCCTGCTCTTCCCCACACCTTCTTGATAGTTTTAGCAATCACATCACAATTATCCAAGGATTAAAACATTCTGAACAGAAAGGGCTAAAAGCTCAGGTGGTGCAAAATAATTCAGCTCTGCACAGAGCTGTTCATGATCTGGCCTGAATTCTCTGGGCTGGCCTATGAACCTTCAGGGAATAACTATCTTTCCCAGGTACTATGTACTATGATGGTTTCCTATCTTCAGTAATAACACACTGAGCCTTTAATGAGCTTTTCTGAATATTTTATGCTATTCCATTGTTTATACCAATGTTTCATTAGTCTGATGCAAAATATTCAGTATGAAATGTATTAATTTATTTCTAAATTATATAACTGCAATTTGAACATCCTTATTTTTTTTCCTGTAAAGGAGAACAGAGTTATACTTTGGTAAATTTTTTTCTGAAGAAATAGGGCAGACACAAGCAGTATAAATCTTAATGTAATATATATCCAATTTAAAGGCATCAAAGTTTCAGCTAAATTTAGAAGCTGAAAGACAGACAGAAATCAGATCCTTGCAAAATGGTGAAGTAATTCAGATTCTGATAGAGCCTGAGATACTTTTTGGAGATGTCTCCTACTTTGGTATCTCCACCTTATTCCTTACTCTGATCAAACTGTGTCCATTATATCAAATATGCCACTACCTGAAGGGAACTCACAGGAAAGGTGGGGCAAGACTATTTACAAGGGCATGTAGTGAGGGAGAATGTCTTCAAACTGAAAGAGAATAGGTTTAGATGAGATACTAGGAAAAAATTCTTTACTGTGAGAATGTGAGACACTGGAACAGGTTGCACAGGGATGCCCTGTCCCTCGAGGTGTTCAAGGCCACGTTGGATGGAGCTCTGAGCAACCTGGTCTAGTGGAAGTTGTCCCAGACCATAGCAAGGGAGCTGGAACTCGATCATCTCCATGGTTCCCTTCCAACCCAAGCCATTCTGTGATTCTATGATTATTGTTGTGCAGTCACATTCAGGAAAAAATCTGTCTGAGAAGTGTTTTGAGATTATTTTGTATGTGCACAAAATGGTATCTTCGGTGCTTGACCAGCCTGCCTTTGTTTCTCTAAACCAGAGCAGAGGAATGAGCAAAAGAGTAAGCACTTCTACAGGTTAAGAAAAAGTAACATGTCAACACTTTAGGAAGGCTGTTCCATTACTTGTTCTAGATCCTGTGCTTCATCAGGAACTGTAATTACAGAACAAGGGGGAATGGCTTCAAAATAAAAGTGAGTAAGCTTACAAAAGATATTACTAAGAAGTTATTTACTGTGAGGGTACTGAGGCACTGGAACAGGTTTCCAAGGAAAACCGTGAATGCCCCAACCCTGGAAGTGTTCAAAAAGAGGTTGGATGGAACTTTGAGAAACCTGATTAGTGAAAATCCCTGCCCATCTTTAATGCCCCTTCCAGTCCAAACCACTCTGTGATTCTGTGCTTCTGTCCAGTGTGGCAAGAAGCACAGTGTCAGAACGTGGGCATTGCCCATGCCGTGGGAATTTAAATTCTTCTTTGACACCATGAACAACTGTGAATGGGCTCTTGGCAATTACATGACTATTGGTCTTGGGCAGGGAATTCTTTTCTTAAAGACCGGCTGAGCACAGCAACCGTTCTCCAAAACGTTCTGTTCAGCCTACGTCATTTTGAGGAAAACAACACAGACTGAAGAGATTTTGCTCTCCAGGTATTTTGTCTTTGACAAATATATCTTGAGAACAGGGTGCAAGTTACTGCATTCCAGATACTACTTTTCTGAGGAATTTTTATGAACAATTCCAAGGAGAAGGTAGACTCTGAAAGATATAATAAGTCTCATCTTCTCCCTCCATGGAAGGGAACTCTACTCTTTCCAGTTACAGGCCACAGAACATTTAATTTTGTGCACTTTCTTTGTTTTCTGTAATGGAAGTCTAAATAATTAGAATTTATTTTAAAGGTAATTTTAGAATTTAAATTAATTTTATATATTTTATATATATTATATTTATATTTATATAATAATTTTAGAATTTAAAATTAACTGAGTTAATTTTAAAGAGAACTCTGACAAAAAAACACCAGTTCCACCCTCTGTGCCATTTTTCATTATGCCATTGTGGATGTATTGCAAAGGAGACTTATATGTGATGGCAGTACTTCCTCTGGCAGGAGCTGCAGGGCCACATCATACAGAGCCTCTGCCATGAAAGTTGCAGATATAATCTAAAATGTCCTGAGATCCCTCATGATTTATTTAAATACAAAATTAAAAGTCAGAGCTCTACAGAAATATTTCTCATCATATTTTGCTGAAATTAGGATAATAAAGAAAAATCCTTTGCTCTACTGAATGCATAGCAAACTAAATGTGTCTCTTTACTAATAAGTTTTAGTTGTCCCCCTCTACCTCGATTTTTTAATTAATTCACTTTTTCCATGTACCCTTATTTTTCTCTATAAAACTGGCAAAACCAGATTAGCTTCAAAAAACATTTCACTTTTAAATAGTTATTTTTCATTTTTAAGGGAAAATAGAAGCATCCAAAATTATGAACATCATTTGCCACTCAAATTTATTTTTGTGCCAAGTTTTGGTATAAAGAAAATTTTCAGCTGAGTGACAAACCAATAAATATGTAGGCTTACAGTAGCTCTTCTGAGAAACTGAACTTCAAATAGTGTCTTTATAATACCAACAAAAATGTGCTAATTTTTATGCTTATTTTTCTTTCTTAGTTTGTTCCTGATGGTTAGGAAGTTGATTGTTCATTTTTCTACTGCCATTCACACCAGCTGCTATAAAGCAGCTATAAAAATACTCCCAGTGCAGATCTTGACCGTAGATCACTGTACCTAGACCCAGCTGCAGATGGATGGAGCAGCTGGTCCAGAGAGGTGCTGTTCCTGACTCCCACACACACTTGGTCATGATGCATGAACAGCACAGTTGCTCCCCAGCCACAATTCCCATTCAGTCACAGATTTATGAAGTAATGAGCCGCCTACCAGAAAAAAACAAAACCAGCAGCTCTCCAGCACACTTTAAACAAACACCCAAGAATATTCCATAATTATAAATAACTGCAACTCAGCCATCAGATGAATTGCTAAAACTTTTTTATATAACTTGTTAAATAGGAAGCAAATAGAGTAGAGCAAGGAAAGAAGGAAATGTGCCTATGTTGGGAGATAGCAACATAAAAATAGGTGATCATTTTTTAGGATATTTTCTCTTTTTATAACATCAGTGTGATGGTTGATGGGGCTGTTTTGCAATGGTTTATTAATATCTCATGTAACATGGTTATTTGATATTTATAATGTGAACATGCCAGCTTATCCTGACTTCATCTATAAGAGAAGCAAGCAAGTACAAAGAATGGCATGAGCCAAGATATGGATTCTGTAGTAAATGCCAGTATATTCTGAAGGGACAATAGTCAGTCTACATCTTGTGAGGATGCAAAGTCCTGGCTCTGAAGCAATTAACATTGTTTTTCACTAGTTTGGATAAAAGGGGCCATCAAGGATTCATGGCCAAATGGAAATAGTCTCTGCAGAAGGGAGGTGGGAATTTCTTGTGAGGCGTTCCTACATAATCCCTTTTTGTGGCATGTGGGCAAAACAAACCTGTGCAATCCACAGTTTGAGAGGATAGGGGTTTTGGTAATGAGAGCATGGAGGGGGCTTGCCGTTCTAAAACTATTTTCCTCTTGCTGTTTTGCTTCCAGTTTTAAACTATTAATTCAAGAAAACTAGTTACTGCAGCTGCCAAAGCTGTGATGTTTTTTAAGCTCCTGAGCAGAGTATCTCCCATCTGTATCCTGATACTGCATTAGGACATCCTTCTGGTGGAGGATACTCTTCTCTCCCCGTATCTAATGCTAGGGTTTCCATGCAAAAACAACCCAGGAAGAGACAAAAGAAAGCCAGTGCATAATCTGTGTTCAGCCTTGGCCTGGACACTGCAGTTGCCAGAGATGTGCTGTGGTGCAGATACTCTGCTTTCATCAGCAGCCATAGCCTCAAGTAGACAAGAACTACACTTGTCCATCCAGTCTGATCTGACGGATGAGTGCAGTGAATCTGTAGAAAATAACTGTACATTACACATTAAACAAAGACTGGAAATAAGGGCCTGACAGTTAAAGTTTTAAAACACCTATTTGTAAAAAGGCTTATGTAACAATTATGTACCCTGCAGAATATTAAGTTCAGAAACTTAATATTACTTGAGATTGCTTAGTATTATTCAGTGTTGCTAAGATGCTCACAGCTCTAAAGAACTCCTCCTCCTGTATACTCTTTGTTCCTACAGAGGCAATACTGAGCTGTATTACTTATTTTGTTTTCTACCAATTCTTCTTGAAAAATCCACCACTGATCTTAAGGCTTAAAAACAGTACAGTAACAGTGTCTGATTTTATTTGATGTCAATTACCCTTGAAAGGGCAGATTCAATCCTTTATGTCTCTCTTCTTCAATGACCATAAGTAATTCAATGACTGGTCCTGTATCAGCAGGAAGATGGCTACATTATCTAATAGCCTTCCTCCCTCTCTAACTTGTAAGATCCTATCAATGTCAATAGTTGAATTGTGTAACAAGGCTAATGTATTTACAGAAACCAATATAATGGAAATAATAAAATATAGGCTGAGGAACTCTCCAATTTTAATAAGATAATATGTTGATTTTTTTTTACCAGACAAAGGTTCTTTTTTCTTCTCTATAGCTCTCCTCATTGACTTTGCCCTCTTTTTTTTTTTTGAGAGAGAGCTCTTATATGAATGGAATCCCACAAGAAATTAACCATAGCCATGTATAAACTGATTAGTTAAGCAATGCATGACAGCAAGGGCTTATATGCACAGAGACTGAAGGGAATTTGGGACAGAAGTCCAAACTGTGACCTTCCCAGGTACTAACATTTAGGAAATGAGATTATGCACTACCTTAGAAAAAGCTGAAATGAAGTTCTTCTCTGACCTTTGCCTTCTGCCACAGAATTAATTGTCCTTGCTCATTCCATTAACACTTTCTTTCACCAAGGTCTAGCCAATGCAGTAGCAGAGGAAACAAGGGTTTTAAAACTGAGGCTTATAGGCAGCTTGGGCTACCTATACCTAGGCAGAAGACAGCTAATTTCATAAGGTGATTACATTCTCCAATTTCTCCTCACAACAATAGAGTTGTGACCAGCACATTCATTTTCAAAGGAACAATTGGAAAACTCTACTTTTTGTAACACTTATGTAAAGTGTACTATTTGATATAAAGGAAGTCCTACCAATAACTCAGCATGGTCATACGGAATTGTAAAAAAACAAATGCAAAAGTCCTTCTTTTCTTTTCTTAAAAAAAGTCCTTTTCTTTTCTTTTCTTAAAAGTTTAATTTTATTTCCAACAAGAATGGTTGCTGAGCAAAAAGTGTATTTCTAAAGTCCACTTCCAACATCAAGATGTGAATGAAATCTAAAATATGATCAAAATTTCAGTTTTCTGTCCTGTGGCCTCTCTGTTCTTGAGCACAGTGAAAAATATCTGTCCACAAACACAACATACTTCATTTGTATGTTTTCTGAAGTGTTAGCTCAAACTCTGTGACTTTTTCTGTAGTTTTGTGTGCTGCTCTGAGTGCTAAAATGAACCTCATCATAATTTTCTGTGAAGTTCTTTTGGACCCGAGTTTATTTTAGAGGCATGTCTTTCAGAGGCTTTTCCCCTGGAGCAAATGGCTCCAGAGGAATGCTTGTTAGCTGTATGGATTTCTGAACCTGCCTTCCCACAGCTCCTGTGTGTGCTGTGCTTTTTGGGGTACAGTGTCATTTTCCACTGGCTCTGAAGAGTGCCTTTTTGTGCTGTAGTGGCTCACCTGCATAATAATAGTAAATTGCCATATAATCATTAACTGATCAATATCTGGTGAAGTAAACCTGAAATAAGGAAAAACAGATGTTGTTTTCTGTGTTTAATGAAAAAGTCTTATGCATCCTCATGCCGTATTGTCTGATCTTTCTTGGGTTTGGACCTTATGTACCAGACAGAGGTATTTGCCACATAATCCATGTATTTGAATGCTGTTTACAGATTACCCAGAATACGTTTGGAAAAGCGAAACAGCGGCCCCTGGCAAATGTGCCGATGAAAATAACCTTTGAGGAAGGGGAAGCAGGACACCTGAGAGGTGCAGATCCTAGAATACACCTGCTCACATGCCCTGTCATCCCTCAGAGACAGATGAAAACTTCTGCACTTATCAAGAAGCCACCACATTTCACTTTCTTCAAAAATTCACAACTAGGCAAAAAGGAATAAATATCATCCCATTACCAGTACACTTCAATTGTTCTGTTCTGATGCAGGAACAAAAATGCATCATTAAAAGTTTTCCAGGTAGAAACAGTTTCTGACACATCCAGAGCAAATGGCAGCTCTTCGTGGTTGAATACGATAAGTACTTAACCCCAAGGGCTGATAGTAAGTGTGAAGTGGTGGGATGATTTCTGCATACACGGGGTGCACAAGCTAAAACTTTTTTCAGAGAGGCCAAATCACCTTAGAGATAGCATTGACATGGCCATAAATCAAGATGCAAGGATGTCTTTAAAGGTATTTGACCCCATTTTACTGGTATAACTCAGGTTATTTAGATAAACTAAATCTTAGACTCAGATTTACCTCTTAAGGCAGATTTTATAGCCTCATTGAAATAATTCTCTTACGGTAATCAAGGCTTCAGGAGGGCCATTATTCTCTGCGTGTGACCCAGTCACCACTGGAGGGAGGGTATTACCCCAAAGAGGCAGGAATAGCAGCAAGAATAGCAGCTACCACAACCTCACTTCAGCACTGAGAATGTTACTCTAGTGCAGGAGGGCAGTGTCTCACAAGGGATTCAATCCACTTCTATAATTTCCAGTATTGAGTTGCAAAGTCATATATATATGTTAAAATTGGTGCCTGTGCTATCAGAACTGTACTGAAAACCATGCCTCCACCCTCTCTCTTATTGTTCTATGGGAAACCAACACCTTTCCTCTCAGGGGAAGTATAAACATGATTTTGACCCTCCTTATATTGAGTCAGATCAAAGGTTCCTCCAGTTTAGTAACTTGACTTCCAGTGAGCAGCCACAGATGATCAGGAAAGAATAAAAGGAGGCCACGTGTAGAGTCATCCCTGCCCTGCTATGCACCTCTAGTTTCTGATAATCTACATGTACTGACTTTGGTTGAATGAAATACACAACTTTTTTCTGTTTTAATGCAAAGTTTTTTGTTTTCAGCTTTTTGTTTGCTTGCTTGTTTTTAATCTGCTGAGAGCCAGTTTCACTGTTTTCCGTCATTGTTCTTTGTCTCACCATGGTCCACTGGTACAAATGTAAAAATTTTCCAACTATGCCAGTTGCTCTAATTTAAGATGCAGTGTCTTTTCCTGCAAATTTTGGTCTGCCATTGGCTGCTCTCTAGTTCTTGTGTTCTAAGACATAATGATGGATCTATCCCACATGTATTATTCAAAAAATCCATTATTTTATACACCTTATCATATTTTCTTCTAACTGCTTTTCTCTGGATAAAGAGTCCAGGTATAGCCTCAATCCTAATGTAAATGAGAAGAAGGTTTTACTGGTGTAGCAGCTGAGACTCTTGTCAAGCTAGTCAAGAACACTTCACCAAAGTACTTATTCTTGGAAAATGTCAGTTTGTAGAAACTTAGTATTTTTCCAGGAACATTCCAGTCTCAAAAAAATCTTTAGTAAGAGGTTTCTCTAGTCAGGGCAGGTTTTCTCGCCAAACTGAAAGCAGAAATGACAGAATAACTGCACAACCACTATCTGCTGGGATGTAACAACATGGAAATGTAAATGTCATTCAACCTATCTTCAGAACCACAGTGCTTATACAAAGTTAAAAAAATGAACACTGGATTAAGTAGTTTGCAATTTATCCAGGTCAAAGAAGGAACCAGTAGGATGATATAGTGAACTCACAAATTTTCGCACTTCTGGTATTCCTCTAAATGCTCTGACACAATGCACTCAATTCTCCTTCACCTTATGGCTTTTACCAAAACTAACAATATAAAGAGCCCTCAAATTGTAAAGCAAAAATAAATTATTATCCATTTTCATGTAGTTCTACACAAACTGAGTGTTGCTTCCCAAGAAACACAAAATTGCTCTGAAATTATCACAGAAAGGAAAATCATTCACCAGAACTGTGGAACTTGCCTTTGTCACTGTATAGTGGCTTAAGCTGCATCTGGACACCAGGCTGTCTCTGGTGAAATCTGCTCCAATACTTTGCTTTGAAAGAGAGCAGGGTAAGAACAAATTCGTCATTCAGGAAGCTAAAGATGGAGGCATCTAAGGGTCATTTCTGGTGAAAGGCAGTTTTTTGGATTGTATACTACAGTTCTCAGATACTCAGCATGTTGCTTCTTGCTTCATATGAAGTCAGCTGTAGTGCTAGTGAGCATCAAGAATGCCATAGCCAACATTTCATTTCTTGGCTCAATTAACAATTGCAGAGTAGATGCTGCTGACTATGAGAAGTAGGGAGTGAAGTGTTTGTGCATGGAACTCAGTCCTGAGTAGAGGTTTTACTTTAAAACGTTTCAAGATTTTCTTCTTTTGGCAGATTTAATACTGATATTATTTCAAAACTAACAACCAAGGCAGTTGCTTCCAAGGTCTCGATTTCCTCAGCAGCAGCTGAATTCTACATTAAGCTGGTGTGTGCATATAGTGCCAAGCAGAGCAATGCAAAGGTACCACCTAGAGTTCTACAGCAATATTAACAGTGCTGCAGTCCCTAACAGCAAGGCAGACTGATACATCTCTTTCAGTCCTGGATGTGATGTGGGTTACTCCAGAGCAATAGGTAATTTCTGTAACCCACCAGCCTGAAGGTACAGTGAAAAAGAATTATGTTTTGAAAAAGAGTCTTCTCTTTTTTCTCCATGTAATTCTCTTTCAGATTGGAATAGTTTTCTTTCCCATTCTGCTGCTAGAAACCAAGTGAGCTTTCAGTGAGACTGAACAAAAGTGGTAAAAAAATCAGTGAAGAATCCATGTTCTTTACTGTTTAAGCACCATGTATGAATACAGCTTGGAACAAATGTAGCTCTCCTGACAGGTGGAGGAGATAGACTTACTTGTGTTGATATAGCTGTATGAGAAAGGAGCTAAATTATCACTTTTCTCTACCATTCAGTATCCATGCTGGGAAGAGAGCTTATTATCTCTATGACAATTACTCTCCTGTGCATTGCAATATGGAGAGTAGCTCAGATAAAGCATGTTGTCTCTGCTGAACTAAAAATGACAAATTTCACAAACTCATATTCAATGTCAGCTTCTCCTTTGTTCTTCAATTTTTGTGATCCGCAAGATTAATCTCCTGGTTAAATCACTTAACAGCTACGGTACTTACAGCTTTATTGTTTTCACATTATCCAGCACATCAAAACCCAAGCCAAAACACAACCACCCAGGCCAAATTTTTGAAAGGGTGTGTCTAGAAACAAGTTTTTCTTTGTGAATAAGGAAGCATTTATGTAAGGTTTTGATTAAGAGTGAATAGTGTATAACCGGTGACAAAAGTATTAATTTTGTAGTGATGCTTTGAGCAAAATGTGTCCTGTTCTGTACTGTATTGTTGACTAAAGTGGGGAATATGGTTTGTGCTCGTATTTTGTCTACACCATATTTTGGTGTCCATAGTTTTCTGTGTTGCAATGGGTTCACAAAAATCCAGGGTCAGGAGAAGAAAGCCCCAGAATGATGGATGTTGTAAATATACCCTGAAGATAAAAAATTAATGATACATACACTAAAAACCCCTAAGCCCCTCCAGGAAACAAGCAAGAGCACAAGCAAATTAAAAAAAAAAAAAAAAAGTAAGGAAAGAACTATGTAAAATGACTTTTTAATCAGAACTTTGTAAAATTCTTTTATATCACTAAAAATATTTCTTCAAAATATTTCTTCTTCAAGACCCAGAGATTTAAGGATGTTTTTGAGGATAATACAACTGATTTTCACTATGACTGATTTTTTAATGACATATATAAAACACTTATAATTCCAGTCTTTTTAAAAATAATTGTATCTATATTCTGAAATCAGATTCTTCCATAGAATTAGAGGCTTTGTAGAAGGCCAGGTAGATTTGATTGCCCAGATTTATTTTGTCTCAAAATCAGATGTCTTCTCACAGCAACTGAACAGGCTGGTACATAAAAATTACCTTAAACTGACTTTTTTGTTCAGTTTTTAGTTGAATTTTTCTATGCTTTCTTTTGCAGTTTGTCCTACAATCCCACCTGCCTTTAAGGTGAGATCAGCAGCCCCAGAACTGCCTGCCACTGCCAGCTGGAGAGAAGTCCTGGCCCAAGCCCTCTCTCTGCCTCAGGCTTTTTCAGAGATCTTGCATTATTTTTATGTCTGTGACTCCAGTGTTTATCTCTGAAATGGAACTGCCCTCCCTTTAAACAAAGTTGTGAAGAGATTTACAGTGGTGGTCAGTCTCACCCTCAAGCTCCCTCTGCATGCAGGATTTCATATGCACACACCCAGCTTCCTCATGGGTCTTCTGCAGTTGTACAAGTGCTCTGGAAAGCATGAGAAATCAGCTTTCCTTCTCAGGAAATGTCCTCTGTGAGTGTTCATCAGGTCCCTGCACACACCTAATCAGGTACCAACCAGTCTGATAAAGGCTCTGGATGGCCCCTTGGAAAGGAAACACAACTGGCAAAAGGTTTCTCCCTATTCTGCAGAAAAACACGCTGATGCCTCCTGACTGAACACGCTACTGACTATTGCCTTTGCAAAAGAAGGTAAAATGTGAAATTTAAGGCACTTCTGCATTAGAAGAGGCACAAATGAAGCAGAAGGAATAAATGTACCAAATGTAGCTGTAGGGGATAAAGCTATCCTCTTCCCACTAAACATGTCTGCAGGAAAACACTTGAGATAAGCTTCATTATCTTTCTATAGACACCTTGCTAACACAGGTGGGAGGCACTTAGGTAACTAGCAGATGAAGGGTTTGCTCAAGGTCAAACAGAGTCTGTCAAAGTCACTGTTTAACCCGGTAAAAAAAATATATTGAAAGCCTCCCACAAAAATAAAAGGTCATTTTCTCTTTTCAAAATGCAAATTTCCTCAGAGCATGTTTTATTTTCTTTTTTGTTCAGTTTTTCCATACAAGTCATGAACCAATGTTTGATTTTTTAATTGTGATTTTTTTAAGACCCTGCATTTTTCATGTCTTTCCAGTGTTTTGTGTAGACAAAATTGCATCCCTCTTAGCTGTAGATGGTGCCAGTTATGGAATCTGGAAGTACTGATTTCCAAACCCTTGTACTTAAGTATTTCATTTTATGTTTCAGTATTTCAGAAATACTATGGTTAAGAAAATAGAAGAAAAAAAAAACAAAAGAAAGAAAAAAAAAAAAAAAGAGAAAGGAAAGAAATAAAACTCCCAAAATACAGCTCCAAGTGATCTGTATAAAGAAAACAGAAATGTAGATACTGGATTGTGTCCAGGACTCCTGGTTTCCTGCGACGCTTACAAGACAAAAGTTAGGGCAGCATGCTGCAAAAAGATACCATGCTTTTCCAGCACTGATAGGCTTTCCACATCTGCAATGCCTCAGCTATAGAATTAGTTGTCAGACCCAAATTATCTCTCTTGCAGGCTGTACTGCCTGGGTTTGCAGGGCCATAAATCAAGGCTGTAGTCTGGCAATCCAGAGAGGAAAGAGCTTTTAAATAAATATTTTTTTTTAATCTATAAATTTTTTAAAAAAGTAATTCCAATTAACTTTTTAATCTTTCTGATATTTTGTTTGGTAATTTGGGGGGGGGGGATTTTCCCCTCCCCCTATTACTTTTTTGAAGCAAGCAGTGAGTTCATTCCATGGGAGCTGCTGGAACAGGGACTATAGGGGAAAGGGAAGTGTGCCTTCAGAGATGACACTTTTAATTAATAGCTGAGGATACTCTAGGAGCAAAGATAAGCTAGAATGAAAACCTGGATTTAAATATTGTTGAACTGGGACCAGCTCATGCAAAAATGTCAGGTACAGAACCTTCAGAAGCAGGTCAACCAAAACAGCAGGACTGAATTCAAACCTGGATTGAGCCAGGTCTAAAATAAGCAGCTTGATCTTACATCTCATTCCTTGATACTCATCTTTCTTATCCCTGTATTCATGGCCAGATACTATTTGTGCTCTTTACCCTTGATTTTAAATTTTTCTTGTGTAAGAGAAAATAAAGGGTTTCTTGGGAGAAGGAAAAAATACATTCATTTTAGGGAGGGGGCTCCTGCTTTTCTGAGGGATCACAGTGAAAAAGAAAATTTTTATCCCAGCTGGAAACCTGAACATGAACGTAGTAGGAATGCAGTTGAAGTGCTACAGCACCATCTCCTGGAAGTCAGACACGTCTGAATTTCTAGACACAATTTAATACACAGTCACTCAGAGAGATGAAATTTACCTTGGGTTAATTTAATACCTTTCTCTTCAAAAAATATTTTAACAAAATATGGAGCTAATAAAAACGATTCCCATGACCTATAATAGTTTCAGGTAAATTTTTCTGTATAGGAGTTTACTGCCATCAGGCAGTACTTAATCCTTAAATTCAAGTATTTGAGGCTAAATTGTGAGAAAAGGGAGTGGTAAAATTTGACAGTAAATTTGGTTAGAGATTGTCCTTCAACTAAAAATTGTTTGGTTAGCTTTTAGTAATTTATTGTGGGGTAATAATACTAAAAATATCAAACTAATTGTAAAAACAAAACAAAACAAAAAAAAAAAACCAAAAAAAACCAAAAAAAGCCCCACCAACTATCTGAATAATTCTGGAAAAAAGCATTAAAATTAGTATTAATATTTAAGATTTGAGAGTTTACATTACCAGTTTCTGCTGTCCTAGAATCAGCTTTATAACCCAGTAGCATAAATTACTCTTAAAAAAAAAAAAAAAAAAGATAGTCAACATGTAGATATGTATTAAAAAAAATAAAATACAAGTGTTATAGTCTTTTGCCATGAGGATTCTTGATGGTTTCCTTCCGAATACCTATTGAATTTTTTTAACTGATCATAGTAGGTCCAAGCAAGTTTTTTCTAAAAACCAGAGGTTTTCCTTGATGTTTAGTGAGCAATTTCCTGCTGAGGACATGACTCCCTGAGTAAAGGTCCTTATTCTCACCCATTCTGGCTTGGAAGCTGTCCCCAGTGCGAGTGGCCCATGGCACCTCCCGGCTCCTGCTGCGGTGGCTCCCCGAGCTGCTGCTGCTGCTGCTGCTGCCTCTCAGGGCACACGGGCTGGTGCCGAGCAGGAGCTGCAGCCCGAGGAGCCCTGACCGAGGCACTCTCAAGCAGGGTTTGGCAGCTCAGCTGTTCCCCAGCTCAGGTGTTTCGTGCTGGGACTAAATCTTCTCTTAGCCTGTTTCTGTTCCATACGCACAGGGGTAGACCCCACTTGTAAAAAGCGATGTCCAGCAATAATAACTCAGAGAGCCCTGGAAAGTGGTTTCCTTGGCTACAACTCGGTTCAGAAATATTGATAAGCAAAACAGGCACTCAACAGAGCTCAACAGGCTTTAAGACAATTTGCCCTCATGCACCACTGCTGAGACGTGTTTTGGCTTTTTTTGTACTGAATTCTTCCCTTTTTTTCTGCTTGCTCTCTGCAAGAAGCCGCGTCTTGTTGAGACACATCCAGAAACAGCTTATGTTTTTGCCGTATTCACATTTCTGTTTTAAATTTACAGTGTGAAATGTCTCAGCCAAGTTTGGCAGCCGGGGCAGCTCGGCTCCTGCGGCAGCGCTTCCAGGCTCCCCCCGAGCGGCCGCAGCCCGCACATGGATACAGCGCAGGGATGGATGGGGGTGCCACGGGAGCCACACACACTGCGGGGACACTGCCGCCTGCTCCCCCTGCCAGGGGCAGATCCACACTCAGGGAACACTGCCGCCTGCTCCCCATCCCAGCGGCAGATCCACACTGCGGGGACACTGCCGCCTGCTCCCCATGCCAGGGGCAGATCCACACTGCGGGGACACTGCCGCCTGCTCCCCATGCCAGCGGCAGATCCACACTCAGGGGACACTGCCGCCTGCTCCCCCTGCCAGGGGCAGATCCACACTGCGGGGACACTGCCGCCTGCTCCCCATCCCAGCGGCAGATCCACAGTGAGGGGACACTGCCGCCTGCTCCCCATGCCAGGGGCAGATCCACACTCAGGGGACACTGCCGCCTGCTCCCCATCCCAGCGACAGATCCACACTGAGGGGACACTGCCGCCTGCTCCCCCTGCCAGGGGCAGATCCACACTGAGGGGACACTGCCGCCTGCTCCCCATGCCAGGGGCAGATCCACACTGAGGGGACACTGCCGCCTGCTCCCCATGCCAGGGGCAGATCCACACTCAGGGGACACTGCCGCCTGCTCCCCATGCCAGGGGCAGATCCACACTGCGGGGACACTGCCGCCTGCTCCCCATGCCAGCGGCAGATCCACACTGCGGGGACACTGCCGCCTGCTCCCCATGCCAGGGGCAGATCCACACTGAGGGGACACTGCCGCCTGCTCCCCCTGCCAGCGGCAGATCCTCCCTCCGTGGGGCCGAGGTCCCGCTGCTCCCCCTCGGAGCGCATCCCCTGGGAGCAGGGAACAGCCCCTGAATGCAGACACCCCGCGGGGTGTCTCGGGAGGAAGGGCTTCCAATTCTGCTCCTCTGAGCATTGCTGATCCTGTCTGCCTTCACCGAGACAGGAACTCAAACGGGGCATACAAGAGGTTAATACGACACATGGAAAGTAAACTCCTGTACAGATAAATCATAAAAAAAAAAATAAAAATAAATTAAAATCACATTTAAAGATAGCATTTATTATAGGGCTTTTCCAAAATTATTCCTGTCATGAGTGAATCATGGCAAAACACTGAACTGTGAACACTATTTAAAAAATAGAACCATAAAAAAATAGAATTTGAAGGAACTTCAAAGCCCTACTGGTCTGAGATCAGTTATACTTTCTAATTATACCCTAACTATGCCTTGTAAGTATAGATATATAATATATATCTATACTAATCTCCTAATCATCAATCAACCTCTTCCACTGGTTTGCTAACTTTTACTTTTTTTTTTTTAATTTTAGCAAGCTTCCACAGTGTCTGAACTGAATGTCTTCTGTATTTCTTCAATTCCCTTGTTGTTCAGTATATCCCTACTGGATGTGAAAAACAGATTATCCTTTTGCTCTCTGCATTAGCTCCTTACATTCTTGAAGCTTTTGTTGTTTTTTCTTCTTTCAGGTTTCTGTTCTTCAGGTTGCCCTGCCCTGCCCTCCCCTCCCCTCTAGCTATATATGACAATATTTCCTCATTACTTTAATTCAGCTTCCAGGCTCTCCAAAAGGCCCACTTAATTCTTGCAGAACAGTACCCAGAGCTGTGTAACTCAGGAACAGCTAGAGAGGTCCAGCTAAGCCTTCAGCAGCAAGCAGAAAACTTCTGATAGTAGTATTTTCTTCTGTCTTGTTTTTTGTGGTTTTGGTTAGGTTTTATTTTTGAATATAAAGAGATCTCTTTTCTTTTATGTTCTTGTGGTTCTTCTGTCATCAAGTGTACATTGTATTTTATTATATTATTCAAAATTCCAAAATGGATAAAAGCACACTCTCCACTTGGAAATACAGTCTCTTTTGCATGTGAGCTCTTCAAAGTCAAAACACTCTTGTCCTTGGAACACAGACTGGGGTCATGTCAAATGTATTCAAGATTGACTTTGCAATGATTGTTATGGTCCAACAAGAAGACAGAAACCAAATGGGCTGAGAATTGGGTTCCATTTGGAACAATAGCAAAACACAGTTGGCCTGAGCTTCCATCCATCACACCTGGCTCAGAGGACTTCTAAGCTAAAGAGTCATGCCAGCATCAGCTGTAGATTACATTTTCTTAAATTATTTTTGTGAAATTCCAGGAGAAAGAATGTTGAAACGCTGCATATGTTACACATCAAAACCACCTGGACATATGTTGCTTCAACTATTGACATTACATCATGACAACTGAAATAGCATTGCATAAATCTCTCTAATACCCTTCATGAAGGCCATCAATAATTTTTAAGTGTTCACAACCCTGAAGTCTAAGATAGAAAAGATAGTGTTGCTTCTTTGGATGTAGGCATGCATTGCACTTAACCACAGCCTTTTTTATAAACTCTCAATAATGAGAAAGTGCATAGTGACATGGTGATGGTCTTGATTTGTACATCAGTTACCTCTGAAAATTTTAATATCTTATCTTTAAGCTACTTTACTTGTACTGCTTCTCCTTCTCTACTTTCTCACAGTTGTAAAATGGACTTACTTTGAGATACAATTTGAAAATTGCTTCATATATGAGAAACATATCACTCTTATTTTCACATCTATGTAATCAAGATTGTGAAGATTAAAGTCTTCCCTTAAACAAGCAGTTTTATTAACTTTACAGTCCACTATTTGCCTGATTCAGGAATAGCAGGAAAGGTATTACACTGTAAATGTAAAAATCTCGCAGTCTGAAACAGATTGGTTCAGAGGCAGATTAGATAGGCTTTGGACTACCTAATAGAAGATACCAGGAGGAATATTCTCAGACATGTAGTGAGGAGCAACAATAAAATAAAAATTATATATCATTATAACTTGTGAGATATATATATATATAAAATATATAAGTTTTATTATATGATTGTAACTTATTTCCCCTTTCTTCTTTGCCTTGAAATTTAGTCTGAAGACTTGTTCCCACACCAGAGAGCTTTGCTGACCATGGACAGACCCAAGAACACTGACAGATCCACAGCTCCAGGTGCCACACGTAGGCCACCACTGTGTCATCTGATTCAGGGTGGGAGAGGCTGGCCCTGCTTTATTCTGTGTGCAGCTGCAGGTTGCTGTGCCAAGCAGCAGGGACAGGTACTTATCCTCAACAGCCTAGCCTCTCTTATGGAGCTAAGGGATCAGGAGATGGGAGAAAACCAAAAAGGATGCTGGAAAAAGAGTGCTGCAGCTAATGAGAGGAAAGGTGATGAAAGTCGTTGAGTGTTCAGTCCAGTGAGAGCTGAAAGGAAACATTATATAGGAGGTTGTGCTGGAGTTTGGAAAGATCCTTGTTATCTCAACCTCCACAAGGCAGAGAGAGGGAGCAGAGTTATTGGGAAACCTTGAAAGCACCCTCCAGGGATAAGTGTTCCGTGCTGGCTCATCCCACCTCACTCCCCTCCCAACCAGGTAACCCACAGCTCCACAGCTCTGTGAGTGGGAAGTGTATGAGATCTGTCCCTAGAGAAATGAAGCAGCAGAGTTAGATTGAGGAGGAGGAGGAGGACAGAGCCTGTTAGTCACCTTGTGCTGAAGGTGACAGTAAGGAACAGGAATTTACATTTGTACAGGCACTAAGTCCAGGTTGAATTCACAGGAAGGTCAGCTTTGAGTTACTGGCCCTGCAAATATACAGGGTGGGAACAGACTTGACCACTTAGGGAGAAAAACTTAAACAAGGAAAGGTAGAGGTGAAAACTGCACATAAACAGATGACAGGAAAAGTGGAAGAAAAAACCAACTTGCCTAAGGAAATTACAAATTGAGGGCATAAGTAAATGAAGAAAAACCAGAAGAGGATAAATTGTAAAATTAAAAAAAAATGACAGTGCATCCCTGCTAAAAACAGTGTTTCATTAAGACTGGTGAGAGTTTCAGGGAGCCTGAAGAGTGTCAATGACACAAAGATGACATGTTATGTTAAATTAAAGACATTAAAAATTACATTAAACATAGAAGAAAAACAGCAATTTGAAAAAATATAGCCACTTAAATGAGATGAACGGCAGGTAGGAGCAGTTGCTTTTAAAAGCTGAGATAATGCTGCCAATGTATCAGATTCAGAGAAATCCAGGGAAACTCCTATTCCCTTTCTGCTCCTGAGTGGAAAGCCAGAAATCTGATAGGATGGGTATGAGAAAAGTGAGTTTGTATCAGAAATTGTACTTAGAATGCAAATGTATATGGGAGAGGAGGAACTAGATTGAGGGTGCGGTAACACTCTAAAGTTAAAGAAAACCAAAACAGAAAACCACTTCTGGAGTTAGAATTCCACTTTTTCCCCTGCTCCCTATGAATAACATTCAGCAACAGCTATTCTAGTCCTTTAACCAAATTTATTCTGAGACCACTGATAGCTCTGTGATAACCGAAGATTTTAACAGACTGAAACGGGAGAAAATACATTAATTCTCATCATGAAGAAAAACATGACAACATGAAAAAAAAAGCAGGAGAGTGAACTGCATCTTCTTCTGTAAAATCTATCATACCATGAGCATAACTCTGAGTTGCTATAGAAAAATAATCACACAGCAAGCTGGAAAATAAGCTTTGCCACTCTCCTATCTTTTTTTTGCTATCTCTCCACATCTTTCTCTATCATCACATCTCCAGCGTTTAGATGATGGATGAAAGACCCATGAGGATTTTTTTAGAAACTGAGATTTTAACAACCTCTTAAAGTACTCTACTGAGTTTACTGATTGGAATAATAACAGTCCCAATTTTATGCCACATTTTTTAGTAGTAGTTCTCAGAAGATTTTCTTGAATATATCTGTTCAGTTTTTTTCTATCAACAAATAACACCTGATTCATAGGCAGCTCTTCTTTAAAGGACTTTTCTTTTAAACTATTATATATATTGACATAATGTGAAAATGCAATAGCAGTTGACTAATTATTCTGATCAGTTTGCTCTGAATATAATCGAAATTGGTATGAAATATCTCACTAACTGCAATGGCTTATGTCAACTCAGTTGCAGCTTTCCTTTAGATCTCTTTTCATGTCCTCTGCCAAAAGCTATTGACCTTGATTTTTTAGTTTGTGTCATAAAAGGTGTCAACATAGGGGAGTTTTGGTGCTTCCCTGGAGATACTGGAGGGTGGAATGCTGCTGAGCTCAGTGGGGAAGTCAGTCCCAGAAATAAACAGGGCCCTGGTCAACCCACTGTTCTCAGGCACAGAGGTTTAGTCCAGACTTGGTCTGGTCTTAACTTGTGGCTCAGAGGCAGCAGCTGTGAGGGTTAGCTACATGTGAGGGTTAGCACATTTACTAATGCCGATTTGTAAAATGTGACTAAAAACCTCTTCAGAATATCATCTGATGGGGTACCACATTTCTATTCAAATTTCAGTTTCATCTTTGAAGTATTAAATCAGGGACTTAATTAGAATCCCCCTTTCCCACCAAAAGGTTTGGATCACTTAAACAGCAACAGATGGCAGCAAGAGAGAACTTCATAAAGAAAGTGGAATAAACCAAGAGTTTACAGGTTATGGAAAAGAAGGTAACAAGGCTGTGTGATTTCTCCCTGCTAGAGCTGCATCAGCAGCCAGCTCTTCCTCCACCTGCCCTCAAGGGAGCTATGATCAGACTAGGATCCCAACTGTAGATGGTTTTATCTGGGTCACAGTCTGGATTTTCAGGGAATGTGGTTTATAGCAGAATCCAGAGAGCCAGGAAGTGCAATTTCCTAGAAATCAAATGGAAGAATTACAGGAAGAGAGGGTGGGCTGAGAAGTATGAGGGAAAGCAAAAACTTCATACATGTACTAGACATGGAGACTCCAAGAACAAAGAGCTGAGGTCTGCAGAAGCCCCAGCAAAAGAAAAGAAACACATTTCTCCACAGGGAGAAAGTTGGCTGTGACCTACTATTGCTGGCAGATGGAGCTTCAGCCTCAGCTGGCAATCTATTAGGCTTTAAAAAAAAGTAGTAAACTGTCTTGGCAATGAGAGGGAAACCAACTGCATTGCTGAAGGAAGAAAAACCGCATGCTCTGACAGCTTAGTGGTTCATGACCCCTGCTGACAGAAGGAACTGAGTGGCGGCAGTGGCTGGTGACTCACTTCTCTGCGTAACAGAGGCAGGCGTTTGCTGCTATGACCTAATGCTTATGGAGAGGCTTTGCCCAAACCAGAGCTGCTGCACAACTTTGCCAAGGCTCGTTCAGCCCTCTGACACGTCCTCCACATGGCTCAGTCACTTGAGAGCTAATGCCACTTCTCCAGGAACAAGCAAGGGAAAACCATAAAAGCCAGCAGGGATCCTGAGGCGATGGTGAGAGAACTGGAGCCTCAGCTGGTGTTCTTATCAATCCCATCAGAGAGGGTAAAAGCCCAAGCAAGGACAGACACATCCTGGAGATAAATATATGGCTGTACAGATGGTGAGGCTTAGAGTACTTGGGTTTCCTGAAGGGGGAGGCTGTATTCATAACAGGGTCATAAGAGGGATGAGAAGGAAATGACTGAATCGGTTGTAGATACGTGTAAAGTATTTTGCCTTATATGATGCAGGATGCACATGTTCACTCTGAGATCTGGAATCTGGAGAGAGACAGATCTGTTGAAATTCCCCAGGGTAATAACAGAAGGAGGAAAGGACATCTTTGGAAAAGAAATAAAACAGGATGAAGAGAATGCAAACTGGGGTGTGTTTAAATTTATTCTAGTCTTTTCGTAGTTAGGTATCAAATTTAAACTAGTCATGTAGGCTAATACTGCAATCAGACTCCTTCACCTGTCCTAGACTGCTATTTTATGATGTGAAGAACTGTCTCTGAAGGAGTTTGTTACTCTACAAGGACTCTGAAGGAGTGCCAAAGATAGCTAAAAAATCAGAATAAATATCTCTCACAGATCTGAGTGGAAATCAAATCTCTTCTTGACTTGAATCTGATCGAAAAGGAAAACATGACTGAAAATAAGGAGGGGCAGGTAAATTAAGGGAGAATGAGCAGTGAAGTGGTAGAATTGATGCACCTTGGAAATGGAGGAGGAGAGAACACTGGAAAAACAGGACAGTGGGCTTCAAGAAAAGAGACTTTCATAACTCAGTGAACTGAACAATAAGACCTATAAGGAAACACAACTATAGTAAAGAGTCCAAGGGAGTTGCAGGTGGCAATTTCTTAAATAAGACACAAAAAAGATGAATGGGAAAGTAAGTATAAGGAAGAGTGACCCCTGCAGGGCTTGATTTAACTTTTTTCCAGCAGTATTGGAAACAGAACAGAAGTGAAATCTTTCACTACCTCACAAGTTCCTTTTCCCCTTGTCTCTCAATTTCCACTAAGCTGCAATGAAAAATATTCCTTATTAGTTCCACCTCAGATTCTCCTTGAAAGAAAATGAATGAACATAATAGTGAGATGCTTTAGTTACCTCTTCAGTATTTCACTCTCAAGACAGAAATTAAAATACAAATTGACCAAATTCTTGGCCAATGAAGACCAAGCATGAAAAATGACATAAATGTGAAGAGCCAATGGTGGAAAGAACAAAATCCAAGAAAATTTCAGTACACTTGTCACAAAAAAAAAAAAAAAAAAAAAAAAAAAATTACAACATTAAAGCATTCCTCAATTTTTTAAGTAGTAAGATCTACTTTTCTGCTTAATGGAAAGGGAAGGCTAATGACAGATGTTGCCAGTGGTTTCATGGGTTTTTGGCTTTAGTCTTCACCAACTGTGACTAGATAGATAACACAATTAGCATCAATGTCAAAGGAGTATGAAGTCCACTGCCATAAAAAAAGAGCATCTTGGAGGCTATCTAAATAAGTTAACTGCTTTCAAATAATTTGATACTCTCTTTAAATTCACCTCAGAGAAATTAGAGCACTGTTTAGGGCAATGCCAGAAAATGGAATCATGGAGTAGAGCTGGGCTCCAGAAGACAGAAGAGATAAAACTCAGTGTAATGAGTATAAAAAGGAGAAAATGAGTCCTCAGTAATTTACAGACCAGTGGGGTTTCACTTCCACTGTGTAATGACCCTGGAATAAATAAATACAAAGAAAAAGGCTACAAGTATTTGATACATGGATTAATAAAGAAGAAACACTGTTGAATCCATTGAAAGGCCTTTGATGGCAGAATAAAAGGGTATGTGGATAGGGAAGAGGAAAAAAACAAGTATGACATAGTTGTGTTTCTTTAAGTTCTGACTGTTTTCTATCCCAATTCTATAAGCAGGTTAGGTATATATGGTTAAAAAATAAATGCAACCTCAAGATGGGAAGGTACATAAAGACAGGATCTACAAGATTCTGTGGATGTTCTGGTAGTCTCTAGACTAACATTTAAATTATTTAAACATTAAATAATTTGGACAGGAGAACTGAAATAAATTTTTGAAATCTGAGGCTATACAATCCTTTAACTGTAAATGTAGTAGACAGCAAGATTAGAGCTCAAAATTACTTTGATAAATTGAATATATTCTTGGTGTCAAGAATGACATTGAGATATTGAATAAATGACATGCAATAAATGGGACACAATTCAGTAAGGCTGGGTGTAAAACATGGCACTGTGAGAGATAAACAAAAGTGAAGCACAAACACATCAGCTGTTGCCAGTTGCTGGAAATGGTATCCATTTTGAGAAAAATAAATGAGAAGGCAATATAATAGTCATGGCACTGGGAGTACAAACTGCTCTGGAAAGGTGAAAAATCTGTGATGGACATCACTGCCACTCCTTTGGGAAACTTCATCTCACTTGCAGATGAGACTCACAGTACAGAATAAAGTTATTCCAAAGGAACTGAGCCATCCATGGCCCTAGATTTAGGGAGTTATTTTTAGATACCCTGGGTTTAGACTACAAAGACTCTCAAGGGCTTTGAAGACAAGTTGCATTGCTGACAGATTCATATTCAGGAGTATGGCACAAAATTAGTCCATTTGAGGGGTGAAAATGACACAAACCATTCCTTATCACTCAGGCAGAGCATTATTGTTTATCTTCAGGTTGTGTGCTAGAGACAAAAGGAATTTGTGTTGCTTTCTTAATTAAATAAAGGCTGATATCTTGTTCTATGTGAGAAGTAAATAAACAGAGGTGGTCTTCTTTATGATTTAAAAACCACAATAAAACCTTGAATTTTCATTCTAATTATAGTGGAACTGTCTAATATCTCTCTGGTCTTTAATGCATATCTTAATCCTACAGTTTCAACACTACTAAGGCAAATTTTAATTTTTCTTATTCATGTATGGGAAGAATCAGTATTTTGTGGATATGTATGCCAAGAAAAAGATTTTTTAAAAAATAAACAGAAAAAAAACACCAAGGAGACATTTTATTTTTATAGAGAATCCATCCATTTATAAAATTCTTTGGAACACCTAGCTGGCCTCATCCATTTTTATTTGTTTACTAGCTGAGGAGGAAAACCCAAATAAAAATAAGCCTTCATCACCTCTGTTAGGTAGTGGATAATTTTTTTTCTGGTAAAAATATTTATGTTTCCACATAAAACATGGGAGTTATAAGACCTATAGGCCTACTTCTTGAATGCTTATTAGCAATTCTACCTAAAACAAATTTAACATTCAGGCACCAGTGAAAAAGAAAATATGATCAATTAAAGTCAGAGGAGTTTTTTTTTAACATATATATGTCATTATATATTGGAGGTTTAAAGAAATTGATCTTAGAAAACTTCAGGTGACAACGGTTGATTTTCATATTCATAGAACTTATTTGTCCTATGAAAACACATAAGGCTTTGTCTAGGGTAAGTTGTGAAATTATTGAATTCATTCAGCTTTTAAAATGCTGTAAGAAAAATGGCCATCACCATTGTTCATTTCAGCTGAGAATGTCTTGCTTTTTGAGAGTGGTATGTAAGGAAAACTGGTTCACTTAAATGTTGTTTCTTCCTCTGAAGACATGAAAAAACAGGCCTCAGCTACTCCTCTCCCTGGTAAGGATTTTATGTGGGAATAATCAATGCCAGTAAAACCAAGGTAACGGAACCAGTTAAACTGAAAATTGATTTTGAAGTTTTCCTTCTATCTGCCTCTATCTGGTCATGGGACCAGCATAATGGTAAAGACCACAGATTGCTGTGAGTAAAGTTTACTGAGTAACTTTGTGCAGTTTGCTATACAAAGAGCATGGGAATGGTACAATTTTTATAATATATTTATTGGATAAAGTACTCTGTACCAAAAATTAAAAAAAAAAAAAAAAAAGGATAAGTATTACCTGTGCACTTAAGAGAGAGTGTGTGGAAGGAATATCAGGAAAGTCAATCCATGCGTTGGTGTCTCTCAGGCACTCAATGAGCAATGTCAGTGTTTCCAGAAGTTTGTTGATTGCATTTAAGGGAAGCTTCTTGTGTATCTGACTCAAAATTAAGGTAAAATGCCGAGCAAATAAGAAATTCTGGACATCTCCATCCACAGAATCACATTCCCATAGAATCATAAAATTGTTGAAATTCCCAAGGCACCTCTGGAGTTCACCTAGTACAACTCCCTGCTCAAAGCAGGGTCAGCTAAGAGCAGGTTTCCCAGTGTCCTCTCAGGTGTTAGATATCTCCAAGGCTGGAGATGCCACAACCTCTCAGGGCAATCTCTTATGGTGTTAAATCAACCTTACATTAAAAAAAGCTTTTTTCTGATGTTTAAATACAATAATCAGTATTTCAGCTTGTGACATCACCTCCTGTATTCTCACTAGATAGCACAGAGAAGAGTCTGTCTGTATCTTCTGATCAGGTATTTATATACATTGACAGGACTCCCCCTAAGCTTTCTCTTCTCCAGGATGAATCAACCTTTACCCATATATAGGATGCTCCACTTTCTTCATCACCTTTGTGGTCCTTTTCTGGATCTGTTCCAGTATGTACATCTGTCTTGGTCTGGCTCCAGAGTGTACTGATAGCGTAGAACTGAACCAAGCACTGCAGATATTCAGAGCTGAACAGAGAGGAAGAGTCACTTCCCCTGACCTGTTGGCAATGCAGCCTCTGATTCAGGCCAGGACACTGTTGATTTTTGCTGTGAGGGCACATTGCTGGCTCATGGTCAACTTGGTGTACAAGGGTACCCCCAGGGCTCCCTCTGCTTTCCTGCTGGCTGGGTCCTAATGTGTCCTGATGCACAGGGCCACTCCTCCCCAGCTGCAGGACTTGGCATTTCCTTTTGTTGAACTTTATAAGATTCTTGCTGGACCATTTCTCCAGCTAGCTGAGGTCCCTCATTGCAAGCAAGCACCTGGTGTATTAATGTATTAACCCTAACCCTACTCCTCACAGTTCTGCAATGACATGGCTACAAGCTGACACCATGAATTTACACACAGCATTCTTCTTTACACAGACACAGACACACACACACAAATATATATATGATGCACTGAAATACATAACCAAGTGTGTAGGCATTGCACTAGATGACCATTGTAGCTTCCTTACAACTGAAGTATTCTATTACTCTATTTTATATATATAAATATGTGTATGCAAGGATGCACATATATAGATACACACATGTACACACACTGATACGTACACATCAGGTGTAGTAGAAAAATTCATGGGGTATGAGTAGCTTTTAGGTAGATGCCTGTCATTTAGAGCACATTTTGGAATGTGTCAGTCCCACCCATAAGTCACAGACAGTGGAGAAGTATGATGGTGGACAGGCAGCCACCCCAAATCTGATCACCAGAATATGCCAAGCACATCTGGGATGGCATAGACCAACACTCTCCTGGATCTGTCACCTCTTCAGAAGTGTGAAGATTGTTGTACCTACATAATATCAGGGTTCACTGAAGCAAACTGATACTGTCTGTCATCCAGCTGAACGAAATATGCCTACTTTGGCAGCAAATCTTGGAGAAGTTGGCATTAAAATGCCTCTTTGCTTCCATCAAGAGCAATATGGAGACAAAACTTCTTTTAAAAATTCTCTACACTGAAAGAACTGTGCAAACAGTTATATTCAAATTTCAGAAGTTAGTTGCATTTTGATAAGCATTTTAAACAAGTTAATTAAATGGTGCCTAAAGGAGAGCTGACATTCTTGAATATCCTTTAATAGAACATTCCAACCAATGCCAAATCTAGAAAACAAGCTGTATTTAATGTCTTTAACAAAAGGCTTCAGATGTCATAGCCACAGCAGGAAGTAAAACCTGGATTTAGAGAGAAGCAAGCTGATGTTTAGACTGAAATAGGTTTAGAGAAGAGATTTAGGCAGAGTGGACAGAAAAAGATGTAGATGGGAAGCCACAGTGCAGAGATGGAGAGATGAAGAGATAGATAGAGCAGATAGATTCTCATGAAATAGTCTTTCCGTGTTTGGTGTGCAGCTGCATAGCACCTGCCTGACATTTACAGCAGATAGCTTTTATTCATTTCATGGGATATTCATCAAAATGTGGTTGAGAGATGGAGAAAATTCCAAGTATGTGTCATCACTTTACTGGTTTGTGCAGCTGTTTCCTAAAGCACACAATGATGTTGTGTTGTTAAGGAAATACACTGTCACCCTGCTGAACAAATAAAGCATTTAGTTTATTGAGTAACATTACAATAATGATGGGAGATAATAGACTAAAAATACAGTTTATTCAGTAAGAATGGACAAAAACTTTACTGTCCATGAAAGAATCACTTCATGTACAGAAAATAAAAATTGTGTTATTTATTTAAGCTACCTTTTTAACAGTAGTAGTGCAAAACACTTCCTGACATAAGCTTTGATCAAGGATAAGAACGAGCAAACATCCTTAGTGGCAGAACTCATCAGACTAGAGCTCAAACTACTGGAAGCAGACAGGGGACTGTACCTATCATGTGTAACAGCAAATAATTATGCTGGCAAATACATAAGCCTAAGATAGATGAGGGGTAGGGAGTGGGGTGGGTGCTGTGTTTTTGTTGGGATATTGAATTAATAAATTTCTGATCACAAGAAAGGCTCATGTTACCCTTTCCCAGAAATAAGCCTGTCTTGATTTTACTCTTTTTACAGGATGCTAAATATTTCTCAAAACCTGATGCTTTCAGAAATATTAAAGATATTTCTGATGAGAATTGAATGTCAGCCAAATCATCTCAGACAGTTACACAGGACTAGGCTGTTAATTGTATGAGGTTCTATTACACAGGCAAATCTAGCCCAAAGTCATAGCATTTTCTTCTGTCCTGTTTTGTTTCTTTTGATTTTGCAACTGTTGCAGGAGAAAAAACTAAGCAGAAAAAAAGAAAAGAAAAACAAAAAGAAAACAAACAAAAACAAAAATAAAAAAGAAAAATAAAAAAAGAGAAAAATTGAAAAAGGAAAGAAAAAGAAAAAGAAAAAGAAAAAGAAAAAGAAAAAGAAAAAGAAAAAGAAAAAGAAACAAAGAAAAAAAATTGTCTACCATAATTTTTCCTTTAGAAAAGCAGGTGGGACCCATTCTCTTGTCACAGTTTCATTTATAATAGATTTTTCCTGTGTTTCTTATATTTGAGCTTATGTTTTGGGGCTCATACTGGATTTAAGCAAACTTTCACAAAAAATTTCAGGGACAAGATACAAGTATTTTATATTTTGCTTGCAAGACTGTGTGTTGGTGTAGACTGGATCAAAATCAGACCTAGTGTCAAGCAAGGCCCCATTCATATGCTTCACCTGCTTCATCCTGAAGCTGTCACCAGCTTCCCAGACATCTGCCCCTCTGGGATATTTCCCAGGGAGCACCTTCCCTCACTGCCCCACTGCAGCTCAGCAGTGCTACAGCAGCACACCCCATCCCTGGGCTGGTGACAATCTTGGGGTATGCAAACTCACCCTATGGCTGTGGGACAAAAGCAAAAGCTACATTTTATGGGCCCAGGAAAGCCACCCAGCAAAGCAGTATGAGCTCACCTCAGATGGCCAAAGGAGATGTGCAAAGCCAGGAAGGACACCAACACTGTGCTCTGCTAGACCTGCCTGCTGGAGCAAAGGGCTGGAATGGTGCTGTGAGCTGCAAGAGAAAAAAGAGGAAAGCTTCTACATAAGAGAGAGAGTGCAGGAAATAGTGCTCAATAGATGTATGGGTCTTTTTACTAATTTATTGGAAATCCAAAAAAAAATTCTGTGAACAAGTTGCTGCAGAGGGCTGGATGCTGAGCTACTGCCATAAGCCCTCAGGACAATCCCTGCAATCACAGCTATGGAGACAGGCAGTTACTGAGTGGTCCAGGCCAGCTGTGGTGGCAGCTGAAGCAGGGAGTTGAGATGCACAGCTGTAATTTATGGAGAAAACTTCAGAGCTCCCCGAGACCCCTCCCTGTTCTAGTGGCAACCCCAACCACTGCTACCACAAGCTTTTCTGACTTGAGCACTCAGTAGCACCCTCTCCACTAAAGGAAAGTTGATTCAATTTGTAACACAAACTGTCTACTGAAGCCTCCTGGAGTCAAGTGAGGAACTCACCAGTGTTGGAACATTTTAGGCTTTGTCCTTCAGAACAAAGTTGTTAAACTATGACCTCATGGTGCCTCTACCTTGGCCTAGATCCAGAGGCAATTGAAGTCAACTCCTATTGACTTCAGTGGGCTTTGGTACAAGTGCTCTTCCACTTCAGCACAAGGCTATTTTTAATTAATCAAGACAGCCTCAATGGAATCCGTTTTGGCCCTTAAAAATGGAGTGTACTGTTGCCCTGGAACTGAAGGTCTCATCATGATGCTTGGCTATGATATCAGGATGGAAGGAGAGATAAAAGCCCTTTTCTTGCATCAAGCTGCTCCTGCTGGAGCTGCTCTTTTCTTGTTTCTTGTTGCTAAAATAGCAGTGCTATTCTTTGCTTTATTGGGCTCATCTTTTGGGATTTGGAAATCCCTTCTAGGGCAGGCAACCCGCACACACACACACATGCCCCCGACCCTCCTACCCACACAGGCACACACCAGTCATGTGTGCTCATTGCTGCCTATATTTCTGCAGAGGTATTTTAACTTCATTATCTACAAATCACTGGTTATCTATTCAATTTATTTTTTTTTTCACTTATGTATAATCCAGGACAGATTTCCCAGAAGAATCTGCTGTCATATTGCTAAACACAAGCACTTTTTCCATTTCTTTAACATGTAGCAGTACTACTTACTTACTATTTTTTGTGCTCAAGGGAAATTTTTTTACTTTATTTCCATTAGCTTTCATAGTGTGTTGCCCTGCCTTAAATAATCAAACAATTTTGTAGTAACATAAACAGGAGATACTAATTAAAAAAGGGAAAAAAAGGTACAAATTGAGAGATTTTGTTTATTGCTATGCTACTAGAGAGCAGTCTACTCCACAATCTAGAAAAGTAAACCAAATCAAACTGGGTTTTTCAACCATGCTTTTATTACATTATAATGTGTTACAGACAGTGATAATTTTTATTTCAAACTGTAATTAATGATAGATGTTGACTGTCATATGTATAAAAGAAGAAAATCTAATTTCATAAGTGAAACATAAAACTGAAGAATGATCTCTGACTTGATATTTCAAAATGTGAATAACTTCTTAGGTTATTATATTTTATAGTATTCGTGTCATAAGAAATCAAAGAATTATAAAATATGATGAGTTGGAAGGGACACACCAGGATCATCAAGTCCAACTCCAGTGCCTGCACAGCACCATCCCCAAAAGTCACACCCTGTGCCTGTGAGCACTGTCCAGATGTTTCTTGAGCTCTGTCAGGCTGGTGCTGTGACCACTGTCTTGGAGGAAAAACCTTTCCCTGATATCCAACCTAAACCTCCCCTGATTCAGCTTCATGACATTGTATTTTCTCTAAATCAGAATGAGAACATTCTTCAACATGCTACAATTTCTTGGCAAAATTAATTAAAATTTTGAGCTGCCTCTGAACTGTGAGAAGGTTGGAAGACCTGCATTTCAAGACAAAAGATTTTTATCTTGCTTGATATTAATAGAACTCATAAAAGGAAATATTATGAGCTTTCACTGAGCTTTGTGGATATATGTCACCACAGAAATGGAAAGTTTTATTATTAAAAAGGAAAATAGTGATTTCAGGTGCTGAGCCAAAATGAGCCAGGATATGGAAAGAGACACATCCAAAGCCCTCTGGAGTTAATCAAAGCCTTTCCATTGCTTGCTATGGAACTTTATTCAAATTGTGAATTTCTCATGGTGACATCTGTGTGTCCTTCATTGATGGATGTGGTGAAACAGTGCTGGAGACAATCACAGATAGATGCCATTGCTGTAGAATGACAACTTCCTGGCTTTGTGTAGCATTTCTTCAGTTTTTCATGCCATTCTTTGGATGTCATCATTCATCTGTTTCCCATGGCTCTTTTCTGTTTCCTACTTTGATTTCATTCTCTCCCTATTTTTTTTTTTCTTTTACAAGGTAAAGTAATAACATATACAATCAGATGCAAAACAATGTTTTGGAATATGACAAGTCACACTCTATACTTTCTGTTTTACTCTACACTTTCTGTTTTACTCTACAGCATTTGTTTTCTGCTTTTTTTTTTTCTTCCATGAATACAACACAATACAATACGATACAGGTAAGGGTGGAAATGTAGTACAGTATTGCATTTGTGACTACCTGAGGAATAACACCATCACTCCTTTCCCAGGAGATGAAATTACAACACCTGTTTTCATGCCACTTCTCCATATTTCAGTTCTGATGTCATCTTACATTAGAAATATGCAGTAAAAATGAAAGTGCAGTTATTTCCTTGCTTTCCATTTCACAGGAAAACACATTAATAAGATTTTGTTCCATTGCTTTGGGAATAGGGGAGAATTTTGGTCCAGTTTAGGTCTCCTAAATGTGTGCAAAGTTGTGTGAGTTCAACTTGTGTAAGGCTAATTACACAATTAATTACAAAGCTAATTAATTGTGTAACGAGTACTACTGAGCTGGTCTACTGCTCCTCAGTGCATGCATTGCTCTGCAATAAAATTGTCAGCTCATAGCTAGCCCAAAAATGACTAAAGAAGTCTACAATACACACCTAGAAAACAGTACCTTGTCAATATGTGCAGATGTTATTTCCTCTTTGATCTACACAAATGGGGAGCAGGAGCAACTTGAGTTTGTGCATTGAGGATGTGTAGGTCTAGAAAGGGTCTCTAGAGTCCAGAAACACCAAAAGATATGTCAGGATTTTAAAGATGATTTCACTCCAGTAAAACAATAAGAAAACAAAGGGAGTAGAGATTTAGCCTATTGACTTCCCAACTAAGTCTGACTTGGCAAACATCACTGGCTGCTGTTTCTTTCTCCTCCTAAAAAGCTTTCTTTAAGCACTGCAGCTGATACCTGCAAAAGCAGCAAGTCTTGTTTCCAAACAAAGTATTTAATTCTATTTTAAATCTAGTGAACCTGGCAGAGCTGGTGTGCCAAACTGCCCCACTGTGTGGTTATCAATAGAAAATTAGGTTATTGAATGTGTCTGCATCACACCTCCTGAACAAGCAAACTTGGTTTCACATGGGCCTTTGAAACAAGGCTTTCTTTTACCATTGTTCTTTCTTAAATACCCTTTTCTCTGTCTTTGTTTCCTGAGCCCTCTTCACTCCCAAACTTACGTTGAAACTATTTCAAAGTCAGATATTTTCCCCTCTTACTGTCTCTTCTCAAAGCCTCTTAAGCTCCTTGTGCAGGGTGGTCTGTCGTTTTGTTTTAGGCTGTTGGAAGGGCAAGCAAAAGCCTCTTGCATTTGTTGAGCAAGACTTCTCCTCTGCTGGCAAACAGCCATTAAGTGGTGATGTGGATAGCTACATCCTGGTAATCATGTGAAGCAGCAGCTGGGACAAACTCAGGCTGCCTTTTCCATGTGCTGTCCTGAGTATTTGCTTCCAAGGAGTGAGATTTTAGTAGCATTTCTATGTTACAAAATACTTTAGTGGCCATAGTGACTTGCCCAAGTGTCTGAGCATAGGTCTGAACTTTCCTGACAATTCGGAGTATGTACTCCTTGAAGTTACAGATAACAAAAGGTCTCATCACAGATTTAAAATCATTGAACATCAGAGTTCAGGTGTTTTGTGAGGTCCCAATCCATCACCAGAACAACCTTCTTCCTATGACATATTTGTCCAATCTCTTATTAAAACTTCTATCACAGAGAAATCTGAAAATCTTCAGCCTGTTACTGGGCTTCACTGGTTCTTCAATTAGCAAGCCTTGGTTTCACTTCATTGTCCTTTCTTGCAGGCTAAAGCCACTGTTTACCCATCCACTTCAGACAGAACACGCCTCAACCATTGAACATCTTGCTCTGCAGAAAGGAAAGCAGCTCAGGTATTGCAGGATAGCCTGACATGGTGGGAAAAGGTGATAGGAAATGGTAACAAACCCCTGCCAGAAGAATTTCGAGATAATCTTTGATTTAGCCATGTAAACTACCTATTTTAAAATCACTCCCTAACTATTGGTTCATAACTTGGAAAAGTTATAGTTGAATTCCTGTACATGAAGAGGGCCTACAAGAGAGCTGGAGAGGACTTTTTACCAGGGCATATAGTGCCAGGACAAGGGGTAGTGGCTTCAGACTGAGAGTAGGTTTAGATTAGGTGTTAGGAAGAAATTATTTGCTGTAAGAATGGTGAGACACTGGAACAGTGATATGATAATGGCAACAGTAAGGGAATTTAGTTTGACTTGCATTTTTTGAACGTCATTTTCATTACAAAATATTCTTTTGGAATATCAAACTGCCCAGAAACACATAAATAATTGTGCTAAGGAAGTCTTACAGAGTCTCACCACACAAAGAATTATTATTTAGCATTTTTCAATAAGAAAATATCAAATCATTCATCCTTCAATGGGATTTTTGAATGTAACACACCCATCTATTTTAAACTGATGAATTGCTCTCAAAACAGATCAGTCAGAAGTAATAAACCAAAGGGGACTATAGACTACATATAAATATTCAAAGTGAAGACATATGGCTTCTGTCAACAGTGCACCACTACTAGAGCCATCACTGCTGTTTGATGCAATTATGCTGGAAGAGAAAAGAGAATGGAAAGAAGAAATATTACACAAAATTATATTGATTTAAAATATGAATGTCCTGATATGGATCTTCTTATATATGGGCTACACCTGGATATATAAAATTGTGAACTTCTATCTGGAAAAGGCACAACTACAAACCTGGTGGACACAAACAACTATAAACTGAAGAGTCACCAAGATGGCCCCATGTGTTTTAAGTGAGTTTAGGCAAGTTTTCTGCCCCCCACAGAAAACTCAGATGACTGTTTCTAATCACAGTTCAGAACTGGCACAAAAGCTTAACTATTTGTCATTTTTACTCTTAATCAAATTCACTTTTGAGTTTCCCATGTATGTCTGTATCAAATTCACTGTTTTAATTTCTCCACTATCAGGTACTTCCCTCAGGAATTCAATTGCTGAAATACAGAGCATGTGTAACACGCTGTTTGCATGCTCCCTAAAGATTTCTAGACATTTTTTTCCCCACTGAAATAACACTTGAGAACAGCAAGTTACCTCTGAAACTAAAATGAGAACCAATCTCTGTAGCAGGCAGGCAGTCAGGAACATAACCCTCTAACCAGCTCCACAAAAACAAACATACAGAACTACTCGAAATAAATTTATCTCAGGAAGTTTAAGCAGCTAAAACTTATTCATCTCAGACTGCAATTTTACAGTGATTCTTCCAAGTGATACTTCCAAGGGGCTGCTAAATATACTCATGGAAAAGTATCCCAGTGCTGGTTCTTGGGAAGAGAAAAACCTTCTGTCAGGCTTGCTTGGGCTATGGGAAACCAACCCTACGGTTCTTCATCAGTGGACTGATAGAGGGAGAATTTAAACTCATCTCACTCTTCTTAGAAACCAACCTGGAGACAAGTCTAAAACTTGCATAACTTGTGAGATAAGGCTCCTCTGGAGGGAACTGCCTCTTTCTGTTGGATGTAATAGAAGGCTTTGCTGTGTAGCTCTAATTTGTAGACATACAGTTTGGGTGAGATAAAAAATGTGAGAATCAGTGCGAGAATCTCAGTTTTGGGCTCCTCATTATAGCTCTGTGAAAGGAATGAATGAATAATTTTGCAGAATATAGTAATTAAGCCCACCAAATGTAAATGCTAGAAATTTGCATGTATGCATGTCGAAGGAAGAGAGTAAAAAATTTTGAAGAAATAAGGGTGTCTTGTAAATCTCTATTTCTTTTGGACACATTTTCACTGTTGCTATTTGTATCTTAGTCCCTGGACTTAAGTGGGATGGAAACTTGCTGTGTTACTGCAAGGTTTTGTTGCATGTTTTATCACCACTACTAGAGCCATCACTGCTGTTTGATGCAGATTCCTTTACTGTTTTTAAAAATCAGAAGTTTCTCCAAGGTACTTAATGATTTGGTTGTTTGATAAAAAAAAAGTAAAAGAAAGAGAAGATACAGAATAATAAAAAACAAATTACTTCTGTGTTTATCTTTTGGGTTGATTTCTTGACTGGTCACAGCATTTGCTTGCAACACTGAACACAACAAAATGTTCTTAGAAAGAAAGGGTTGTAAAATCAGGGTCAGAAGCACTGCAAAGGTGGAATACAAGTATTTCTTTGGAAATAAGTCAGGTTCTATCAACAAGGCCAGCAAAGGCTGCCACCTGAATGTCTAGTCTACAAAAGGCAGCAGTTTCCAGCCCTGTCTCCTGAGGGGTTTGAACCTTTCATCAGTAGCACATTGTTTCAGAATGGTGTCTCTGCCACCCATCAACTTCCTACTAGGATGCTTAACCTCTAACTTGGGCAGGAAAAATAGTGACTGGAAAAATGCCCTTGAAAGGGTGCCAGTCCCTGATTTCAGTTCACCTTCTGCCAAGGTCAAATTCCACTCAATTTCCAAACTCTTTTCATTTAGTATTATTCCCTGTGGTTGAGAAGAATTTCCCATGGACACCTTTGGAACTGCTTCATCATTCTTTATACTGGTCTAACTCTCATTAAATGTTAAGCTATAAGACATTAAAATTACAGTACTACAAGGCTTGGCCCTTGAACTTGCTGGAATGAAGATGAAAAATGACTCTCTTCAGTGACCCTGGTTGGAGAGCTGAATGAAGGTAAGGCAGTTTGTGCTCATCCAGGTGGGAATGCTGCTGTTGTCAAGGGAAGTAACCTGCCAGCAGTCCTGGCTTGAGCAGATTTACAAAGCAGAAGTAAACTGACCCTGATATGCACTTTTCTACACAGACAGTCTATTAAACACAGTAGAAATAGATTTTACACAGGTATTTTATGAAATAAAATATGCATGTGTTTTCACATAAATGTTTTACACTTGCTTGATTTGCATACAGTGTTTTTTTCTCCTTTCTCTTGTATTTGCATGATGGGCTTGTGTGGTGGTTTGGTTTTGTTTTTAATTACACTGTGTTTCCTTTTTCTTGTTAAATACAGCATCCTCTTGTACTCTACTGGACAATTCTCCTCTTATTCTCTCTGCTTTTGTCCTTGCCCCCACACGAATCTGCTTTGCCAAGTTCTCAGCTGACAACATTGTTCATATCCAGGAAGTTACTGAGCTCCTACTGCTTTCCCACTTCTCTTTAACTATGGATTAAACAGACAGCCTCTCTTCAGCTGCCTGCAAGGTCTCACTTGTTCTGCTAGCTGGGACCACATTTTTCAGAAGTGACAGATTTGGGAGCATTTTGAGAGAAAGAGTTTACTGGTACACATCAGGACGTGATTGCTGCCTGCTTGCCAGTCTACATGGAACAAAATCTGGTTCTCATTATTGCCATGCATAAAAGAAACAGAGTAATTTAAAACAATATCCAAAATAAATGACAATAGTAATTTGTGGAACTATCTGAAAACATACTAGAGCAATTCAGATGCTAGAAATTGTTCAGTATAATCTATAACCAATGCTGGCTTCAGGCAGGACAGATTCAAAACACCAAAAGAGAGCCACATTAAAAGAGCCACAAGGAAAGCACTACTCCTCAGAGTAACTGTGGACTAGTAAATCTGGTTATTGCCTTGTCTCTTACCCACTCTCCTTTAGCCTCACAAATTTCTTCAGAAAGCTGATACTCAAGTGATATCACATACCAGAATATTCTTCATCCTGCATCTTGGGGAAGTGTCTACACCCCCAGATATTTCTGTTGAACTGTGTAAGTTTCCATTTTCAAAAAATATGGCTAGCAGAGTTCACCTCTTTGATGCTCCATATGTGGACCTGAGGAATCAGGAAAGGTGCCTAGACTTGTCTCTTCCATCTGGTAAGTGGATCAATTCCTCAACACTCTGCATGGAGGACACGCCAAGACACTGCTCAGTGCTTGTTGCTACTTTTCCCACATGTTCTTTCGCAGTTGTTGCAATGAGTTAGCTGTTGTTCTGACAGAAATTAGTCACAATATCCAGAAGTTATTTAAGCAATACCACTGATCCCTGATGCCAAAGTCTGGGAGGGCATTAGCTTCTGGAATTTCCAGTCATCAGCACATATTGTGCAATAGCTGTAGAAATTGTGTTGAGACCCCAGAGGTAAATAAGTGTGGAGAAACTTAGGGCCAAAGTGCTCTCCAAGTAGATCTCACTGCATGCAAAGGCTTGAACAACAGCAATGTTCACAAGCTGCAGGACTGCCTAGTGCCTAACTTATGGAGGATTATCAGCCTAGTTAAAGATCTCTTTCACTCTTCACTAAATCAAGAATTAAATGCACTGTGACATCTGAATATATGTTGTTGAGGGTTTTTTGCCCCCCAGGTAGGTATAGTTTTTCATGCCAATGAAAGAAACATTTCTCTTTCTCATTAAAAAAAAAAAAAAAAAAAATAGAGAACATTCTGTTTAGTCAATGGTAGGTTGTTTCTGGGTACCTTCTACCTGGAACATATAATTCAGACTGATTTGGCATAAAGGAACTAAGCTGTATAGAAAATTTGTTTTATACAAAACAAAGGACAAAATGCAACACCTTGTATCAATTATTTATTCAAAACTCCTTCTTTTGGAGCTTGTACTGTATCTCAGATTTGATTTGTTTTGGCATTTTTTTAAACATATTGCTTCTGGTGGTCATAATGAATGAAAACTTGCAGACATGGATGTTTATCATTCAAAAAACAAAAAGATGGGCATAGAATATCCAGAACTTCATTTTTATTTATGATTAATGCCTTTACACCTCCCATGATTTCCCAGAAGCTGCCTCATAAATGGTTTGCTCACACATCACATGGGGACTATTTCTGCATTATGCAGAACAGAGGCTGAAGGAATTTGCTGCAGGGTCTCTCAGTCTGCACTGAGGTCCAGCACAGGATGCACAGTATGCCTGCAGGTGGAAGTGCAAAATAGACTTGCTGGTACAGATTTGCAGGTCTGCCAGAGCTGGCAAACCAGAGCTGGCTTTTCAGGTGGAAGAATTCTATCTAATGGTTAAAAAATGAAATTTTGTCCACTCTACATAAAAACTGTACAATATATGATTCTTAAGCAACGCAGAGCAGAAGAGAAAAATGAATTTAGTACTTTGACTTTGAATGAGGAAGTGAAACACCTGCTAAGGCTGGAAGGTCTAACTCAATTTTTATTGAGTTCCCTTTGTGTACCATCAAGGTATCTTTCAAGTTAAGGCATCACCATACCAAAGCAGGTACTGAGCATTTCTCAGATGAAACACATTTTCATTTCTGATTAATAAGTCATAAATAGAATCTTAGGGAAATTGTTAACAGTAATAGTTGTTGAGCTGTTCCTGTTAAAAAGAGCATGCTTTGTTTTACCCATGGAGTTTACTAAAGTTTAACAAGATCTGTTTCACTTAATCACTTACTACCTCTTCCTCATTTTCCCTCTGAATATTCTTTTGTCGTGTATCTCTGTATTAATTCAATTTTCTTTGGCAGCTTGCTATATATTCAAATTCTTGACCACAAGATCTTTACCAGACAAAGAAAAATCCTTAGTAGCAAAAAAGACCTCTGATATTGCTTTTTCAAAAATAAATCTGGAGGCTAGGCTAAATCAAACACAATATAAGTAGAGCCCATCTTGCCTGGATTATAATTAATTTTTAATTCCTCCTGTTGCCATGACACCATGCATGAAAAGAAATAAGCCAGGCATTGTGCAGTACTCAGGATCTTTTTGAAATTTTAGGGTTTGCTTCTTATGTTTAAGATAGGAAGAAGAAAATAGTGAAACAAAAGCCATAAGTAACACAAGAGACATCTTCCTCTCTGTGAGGTGGGAGAGGGGCACATGCCAGATATCTTTTGAAATTTTGCTTGTTGAAGGAAATAATAATGAATTAGAGACATATGCTTAAATCTGATTCGACTCCTGACAAATCAAGTGATTATCACATTTTCTAATCTTTGTGGACTACCTTCATTTAATATTCCTCTGTGACCACCCCCTCCCAGCTGCTTCAGGGGCAGCAATTAGCCCGAGCACTGCACACAACCCACACACTCTTCACACAAACCTTACATTGAGCCTTCAGTAGCTCTTCAGAGAAGCCGTGAGAGAACGAGTTCCTCAGGCAGAAAAACCTACTGTACACAAAAGACATACAGAATACTCTAGAGAGGAATGAAATTTTTTTCTGAACCTCATGTTCTAACTACTTTTATGGCTTTTAAAGATATTTTGATACTTTCTTGTTAACAGGAAAAGGTTTTCTTCTCCCTACCGACATGTTGAGTGCTCCTTGTATCCAGGAGCTTTCTTTGTAGTGCTTCACATGTGGTTGTTGAGCACTAAGATACATAAAGCTCTATAAAACCCTTCCATAGGGGTGTTGTTAGTTGTTTCATTGGCAAATCTCACCCGGCACAGCTTCCTGAACAAGACCAGTAAATGCTGCTTGAAGAAACACCACAATCATTTCTGTGAGGCTGCTGCCCATGCCCATTTGGAGATGGCCATCTCTGAGCAGAGGCAATCATGACCATTGCTAGGGAGTGTCCCACGGTGCTGTGAGCTGCATGAAAAGGACAGGCAGGTAGCTCTCAGCTGCTTTGCTGGCACAGGATAGCAGCTAGAGCTCCTCCGCAAGCTTCATATTTGAGCTGGAGTAAGGAAAGCCATAGTCTATCCAGCTGCAAGCAGCGTTATAACCTTACTGAGCTGTGCTGACAGCACATCTGAGGTTGCCATCAAAGACTTTAAAGACTTTAAGTACTGAGTGTCCTGAATGGTCATTAAGGCATCCTGTGGCTTAAAACAAACGTTGCTGTAACCTCAAACATTTGTCAGTTTCTCTCACAGCCGCAGCTTTTCCCTGCAGCTTCTGGCCAGACCCTGTGGCTCAGAAGGTGTTTTCTAAGGCTTAATGTTAAAAGCCATGAGAGAGGGTGGCACTGGACAGAATTCTTTACATTTAAGGAGCCCTGAGATGTCTCTAGAAGGACAAATGATATTGCTTGCAGACGCTGTAGCTTTTCACATTCCGTTTATTTCCACAGCACAATGGCAGAGAAAATATCTAGTTTAATTCTATCAGTCATAGGGCACAGGTGAAGCTGAGTCAGAGGGTCAGCTCTCACATAAGGCACTCACATTTTAACCCAGTCACAGCCTTCCCCTGTCTCCCTTATCAAGTCTTAGTTGTCAGGAAACTAGTAATTGACTGCAGAACCTGCAATGCAGTACATCCTGAGATCACAAGTGAAAGGATAAAAATTACTGGTAAGGATGATGGCACTGAGCACCATTGTACATTTTAGTCACAGCATAGGTAGAGTTAACAGAGAGAAATGCATCTCAGAGCCTCTCCCTTCTGCTGCTCTGGATGTCTCTTCTTTCTGATTCCAGTTGTGGGAAACAATAAGATAGCACACACACCCCTTCCCCCCAATTTGCATCTTCCAAGGGCTATTCTTCAATACTCTGCACCTAGAAACACTACCCTGCTCCTGGGAAGCCAGGAAAAGCTGCAAGGAAAACTGAAAGGCTGGAGGCATCCTGCATTGTGAAGATTCTCAGTCTGTAGCCCCCTGATTGATGTTGAAAGCTGGGAAAATTTGCTGAACAAAATGCATGGATATGATGGGAGGAAAGAGTCATAAGAGACACTGAGCTACCCCAATCCTCTAATTGCTCCATTTCACCTGAGAAAATGTCAAAGTTCTGAAAAGGAAAGACAGATTCAGCTCAAAAACATGCTTGAAACACATTCCAACAGGCTGTAATTGGCATGAACTAGAAAATTCCCAGGAGTCCCTGGAATTTTGTCAGGGAGATGGTGGCAGCCAGGACTGCACACTGTATCTTTTCTTAAAAAAGTTAAAGTTTGTGTTAGCATTGGTAGGATCCTGAAACAAACCTCTAGTCCACAAAAAATATGAGAAACCAACTTTTCATTTTGCTCTACTCAGATGTACTTGGTGGTTGGGCAGGGGTAGGAAGACACACGAACCTTGGAATGTATGTAAATAGGTAAAGGTAGAAGGACTCACATCAACTTCCCTGTTGCATCTTGCCTCCCCTGCCAAACATGTTGACTGCTGAATGGATGGCTGGAATTATTGTTTGGACAGTTGCATTGTTTCTGCTGAACATCTGTATTAAAGAACACAGATACAACAGCAGGCGTGGGTAGGAAGAGAGGAAAGAATAATTTGGCTGAGCTACAATATCCGTCCATTATAAAATATAGAGAAGATGCAGTGTTATTAGCCAAATCTTTGTTTGTAACCAACTGATTTTAGTGTTCTCTCTTCTCCCAGTGAAATCAGTGTTTCTTGAACTTGGCATTTTGAAAGAGACCCCTGGTTTGCACCTCTCATTTTACATTTGTAGACTGCAGCATGTCTTTATCAGCTTTTCAAAGTTCAACACTTGGGCTTTTTCCCTATCAGAAAAGGTTTATACACCCTCAGAGAACAGAAGCAATAATGTATGTTAATATCAGAGACTAGAACAGCCCCAGCAGTGAGAGCAGGCCCATCATAACACGGTTATTTTTAGCCCTATCTTTACAATTAGCTCTGTGGAGGCTTTGAAACACAGACTTTACAGGCTCGAGGTAGAAATCTGATTCCCAGGGATTTCTCCTGCAAGGCAGCCCACGCTGAGCCACGGCGATCAGCGGCTGCTCCCTGCTGGCTCGCGGCAGCACCGCTCACTGCCTGGAACACCCTTCCCGGGGACTTTGCTACGGCAACTGGAGGAGTTTATCCTATTCCAGCTCAGGAATCCCTCACTTGACCTGTACCCCTTGTAGCAGTTACATGGGACTTCAACAAAATTAGCCTACTAATAATTACTAAGGCATGAACACAAAGAAACGCTGCTCATCTGCCAAGGCAATTTTAAATGCAGTTTTACACAAGCTCATGCATTTCTCCTGTGGCTAACCCCTAAAATGACAGCGGAATTCTCAAAATATAATAAGACCTCAGGATTTTGTGGCAGCCCAAGTATTTCTGCCACCCACCAAAACATCATTTTAAGTGAGCAAAGAGGAAAAATAAAATGTGTGCATGTTTGCAATTGTTCTCAAGAATAACAAACAGCAGTGAGATATCAGGAATGGCTGAGCTAACATCTTTAATTTAGACTGGCATGAGAAGGTCAGGCCTACAGAACCTGATAAATTATTACATTTCCTACAAAATTATGCAATAGAATTTCTTCTTCCTGTAGTCCTATATGAAGACACACTTGACATTTAGGGAGATGCTGTGTATAAAAATTACGTACACATCAGCTACACACACACATATATATCCAGATTTTAGAATACTGCATTGAATTAAATTAGGACACATACAATTTACTCCAAGAGGCTCTCTTGATTTGGCTTGTAGTGTTAATTTCATTTCTGGCTTTAAAACCCAAACAAAAATAAAACAAGGAACATGAGAATAAATTCACAGATAGCACACACAACTTGACATTGCTCTCTCTGCCACACACCACAGAAGAACAGGACTCTAGTCTTTTAAGTGCATTTCCATTGCTTGCATGTGTGAGTTGGTTCATACGATTTACATTATCTAAACATTTTGTATATGTGGCACATGTGTTAAGTTATAGTTATCACACACAGAGCCATCTGGAAACACAGAGTAACCCTCTTTGCACCACCAAGTTCTGCTCTGGTATCTGAAAACAGTCCTTGTGATAAGGCACTCTACCAACGCTGTCCTCAGTTTTAGCCATGTAAAAAGCTAATATGCCTGGACAAGTCATCAAAGCATATGGTGAAATAAACCCCACACCCAAGAACCAACTTGAGAGGCTAAAAAAGCTAATTTGTCTAGACAAAACTTTAGTAAAAGCAGGGGAAGGGAGATGTCCCAAAAACTCAGGAGATGTGTCTTTGCATCAACTACCACCAGCTGAAACCAGACGCATATATGTCAAGACACCTGACCTTAAGTGATGTCAGATACTACTAGGCTGAATCTTCCCCGAGCAAAAGCTTCCTTGTACAAAATAGCCTTACCTGTCATTCTCAAAATCAGTGAAAGTTTCAGTGGTTTCAACATATTCTGCATAAAATAACTCTTAGTTATGCAGCACTGACAGGTCAAGTACTCATGGCACAAAATCTCTTATGAGGAACTTCCCAGTTGATCTTCAATTAAGAAAATAAAAAGAAAAAAAGAAGAAAGGTGTTTTGTGGATGCTGTGGATGCACTGTGCTTACAAGTTGGTAGTGGCAATTTCTAGCACCATCCGCCACACGTGTGTGTACACAATACCAATTCCTTTAGTACCACTGTAACTAGCAGAATGCTAGAACTAGCACAAAGGGTTTGTGCTCTTGTCTCAATCTTTCAGTTCTTACAGGACAGTTACGGACATGATTTTAGCAGAACTCTTCCATCCAATGCCCAGGTACACTTCAGGAGTTATTCTGGGGCTGTGGACCCTCCCAACAGAACTTACTACTATGGATGTGGTTCAGCTCTGGCAACTGAATGATCCTGGACACTGTTTACTAGAACATACATGTGCTATAAGTTTGTCACTTAAGAATTCAACTTAAATTTTCTAATTTTAGACAGATGACTGTTACTCCACTTAATTTCTGCAGTGCTTGATTCTCTGATGACAGACTTCTTGTGAAGAAACCCAGTCACATAGCTGAAAGGCACAGGTTAGAAAATCCTTCTATAGCAAGGGAAGCTGAACCTGGTAGAGAAACAGAGAAGCTAAAGGTCATTAAACTAATGTTATTGCACATGACTTAGAAATAATCCTACTCTCTGAGAGAAAACTGCAACACCAAACATCCTTTAATTGGAAGCAACACAGTGTGGGAGTAGCAGAAGCAAGCAGAAAGATCACTTTGTTAAAAATACCTGCTCCTAGAGGAGGTCAAAACCCCTTGTGGCTTTTAGAGACTATTTTCTGCCCAATTAATTGAACAAAATACCTAACTTGCTCTTACCCTTATGGACAAAAATCATTATGCTCCATGAAAATGAAAGAATAAATGAGTTAGTAGCAGCTATTATATGACCTTTTCTAAAGTCGTTGGGTAGAAAGGATGTATGTTCTTTATGTACACCATTTTCTTGAAGAAATTGTGCCTGTGCTTTTTTTGTGGGTATAGACAAATTGTATCTTAACAAGTGAGAAATAAACTGTGGGAACTTAAGAAAAGTCTACAGTCTCAATTGCAGTTTAGGCAAAATGTAAAGTTCTTGTTGATGGAGTTAAGAACATGAGAACTCATTACCGCTGTCAGAGAGTTAAATATGCTCAGTTACTCAGGAGATTGAGCTTTGCTCCTAAGTTTCTCTTCCACACCAAGCTGAGGGGAGTACAAGCTGCTTGCAGCCACCTGCACCAGACCTAAACCCATGGTGCAAGAACATCCACACACCTGAAAGTGATCCTTGGGGCAGCACATTCACCTGCCTAGAGCATCCACCCATGGACTACAACAGGAGCTGGATCAAGGATCCAGCTGTGCATCAAATTAATTCTAGAGTTATCCAGATTCCCTCTTTTAGCTGAGCTGGGAGATGGTGAGTCAGAAACTAAAATTATATCCAGAATTGTGCCAGGAGGTCTCCAGGCTGCAGGTTGTGCTTTCTCCTAAGGACTGAGAGGCAGAAAAGCACAAGAAAAAGTCACTATGAAGAATCACAGGAAACACATTCATTTAAAATATCTATTGAAATTACAAATTAAACTCTCCAATATGATTCAAAGTACAAAACACCACATTAAAAGGCATTCAACAGCTCCTTTATACATCACAGTGTTAGTGGCACAAAATGCACTTACATTTCAAATACATCAACAGAACTATTTTTACACTGGTCAAATACATTATTTATACATATGCATGACTCCTTCATGCTTATGCCTATACAAGTTTAAAATGCATCATAATAAAATGATCAAGAAAGGTTCAGTTATGTACCATGTACCTAATGTTCCTGGAATTCTTATAAGATATACACAAAGCAATAATGAAGACCACAGGGCTCTAAACACAAACAGCATGCCTTACTTAGTACAAGTGCATTAGCAATTAAGGGCTGATGCAGGCTTTTTTGATGTCCTTAGTATCACTGTCATCAACAACAGTAATTTACTTGTTTTCCTCAGGCTTTCAGATTATGTACATGAAATGTACAAACTTTGGTTTTAAAAAAGCAAACCTGCACAAAGGCTTATGCATGCTGCACCTCATTGGAATGATAATGGCCTGCATTAAAAATATTTCTTCCTATACAGTAAAAGGCCTACAGATGAAATGCACAGAACTTCATTCTAATCTTCCTGCCTAGAACATTTTTTTTTAAAAAAAAAAACACTTTGTATTTTTCTAAGCTATGGATATTTTATCCTGTCAGCTCCATAAATGAGAGCTATTCACTAATTTTGATTGTTTTCTGCATGTCGGAAGCTCAGCTGTAAACTGAGTTAAGTTGATCCAGTCTGCTGTTATTTGGGATTTTGCCTAATTTATGCACCAGAGTATCTGAGGAAAGATCATGCTTCTAAGTATCTGGGGGAAAGTATCTTAAATTCTTGACATGCTGAAGTCAGTAGTAGGAAGTTTCAGGATGAATGTCAACATGAATAAAACTGAAATATTAACATAAACTACATTAATCTTTTATATATAATTGTTCATCACAAACTTTTCAAGAGCCTCAAAACCAATGAATTTGCCCTCACAGCCCTCCTGAGGTAAACACTGGTCCATTCACTTAAAAGATGGTTAAATTGAGATAAAAGGCAGTGACTTGGTCAATGTACAGGGCACGGGGGAAAACTTGACATTACCACCACTGAAGATGAAGTGGGCTCTGCTCCTGATCTCTCTCAGGACTGGCTTCAGCCCAGCTAATGGCAAGTCTAGGGAGATGCACAGCCTCTGGAGCTGGGACTCCACACTCGCTAGACATGACACCACATGACAGCCCAGAAGAACAAGCAGATGATGTGCTGTAACTCATGTTACAAACTCCATTAAACAGCATTTATGAACAGATCACTCACTCAAGAGTTGAACTTGATCCTCGTGGGTCCTTTCAAATCAGAATAAACTATGATTACCCCTAAATAATAGTACAACTATAAAAATGCAGCAGAAATACTTATTTTGTGGTGCAAATTCAAAAAGCCATGGCTGTTTTAACAGATTTTCACTTGAAAAGACAAAGAAACAAATATTCCCTTTCCCATGGCAGGGGGTTTAAATGTCAAAGTTTAAAATTATGTATTTACAATTGAGTTTTTGGGTATTAAATGTCACAGTATCAACATAAGCTGTAACATAAAAGCACCCTGAACTTAATATATCACCAACAAAAGTTGCTACTTTGGAACCAAATCAGCATTAAAAATAATAGTAATAATATTAACAACACTAAAAACAAACAAAAAAATCCCCGAGAATACAGATGGAATGACATTTAGGAAACCTGAAAAGACTGGGAAGGTATTTGGTAAATATATGTAGGCATACAGACTATTCCAACAGCTGGGATGTGAAACAAGAGCTGTGTCATATAACTCGTCAGTAGCAATTCAAGTATGTTGAGATCAGAGATTCACTGACACAGTTTTCTGATTAGATATAATGTTACCTGTGAGTATCAATTATAAATTATCATTTTTAAAATTCTGTAGTTGCAAAGAACTTAATTCTCTTTATTTTTTCTTTTAAATCTGGAAATGCATTAATTCTGACTTTGATTATTAACTGGCCACACAGCACGTGGAAAAGTAAAGTTTTGCTGCATTTTGACATAAATTCTCTAAGAAAGGCATGGAGAAGATAAACCTCCTCATACCAGACACTCAATACTGTTCACAGGACAGTGAATCTCTCCTGCTTACTATGACCCCAGTAGGAGAACTGGTCATCAGTCACAGCCACAATAGAGCAAAACCCCTCAGTGCCCCAGCTAGAAAATTAATAACCCATGAAGTCTTTACATCCTACATTGTCCAGGGTTCTTTTCTTCAGTTAAACAGAATTACAGGGCCAAGGAGGAAAGACCATAGTTCAAGCTAACCTTCAGGAAGCTGTCCTTTGCAGAAGGGTTTCCACTAATTCTGGACAATGAAGCTATGACTCAGGACTACTCAGGTGTGTGGCTTGGGATCCCCGTGGGAGATGGACTGAGCTGATGCCAGAGCCAGAGCCAGAGAAGCACTTCCCTTGCTGCTGAACTCAGCAGTGCTTCACACCCCCTGGGAGCTGGTGTACAGGGATCAAATGCACTACCCAAACTTCCCTGTGGATATTTTTGAACAACTAAGCAATTTTTAATAACAAAGATGGATAAAATACTAAAGATACTCAGTTAACAAAAGATCTGAACTGTGCATTGCCATAAACAATCTGAAGATATTACAAGTTCAGATTTGTTGGAAACCAAATATCCTTTTTTTCACATTACAGAGGCTGAACTCATTAATATCAAGCCAAGTAAGTGAATTGCAGGTATCACCAGCTCCTAGAGCTTAAATCTCTGGTTAGATACAGTTTTAATTTGGATAGCACTAAACTTGGAAGAGAAAGGAGGAGAATAGTTTTTTTAAAAAGAAATTTTCCCTTTTCAAAACTGTGCCCTGCAACAATTTTATTTAATAGACAGTGTAAACCAAAAGCCAATAAAGAGTAATTTTCTTATGGTTGAGCTATGAAAACATATTCCCAGCCTGTGATAGTAGACAGAAGCAGATGGATTTAAGGATCTTAAGTCATTTTCAGTGTAAAGTTATCCTGTCTTCAAGATATTCATCCATCTCAGTACATTGCTGATGACAGAAATAAGTGATGAAGAAAAAATGCTGTAAAGCTTCAGTCCACAAGCAAAAGAATGTTTCCCTTCATAATACAGACATACACATTGTTTTAGGTGCTTCATATTTCATGGCAAGAAGCTACTAGTCAAATTCTTGTTGGCTTTAACATCAGACCAAAATGGTTTTCAAAAAAATATTTCTAAAGAGAAACCTCAATGATGTAGTATGTTGAATAGCACACTGTACTACCCTGAAAACACAGCACTGAATTCTGTAAAACTTATCAAGTGATTAGTTTTCAAATAAAAACTTATTTTGTCACAGTATCATTATTAACACAATACATCACATATCATACAATATTATCTCTGAAAATGGGCTAAGTAGTTTAAATGCAAAGCACAACTTCCACAAACATCCCAGGCATTTTCATATTAACTACAGGGTTAACCATGATGTATTTTTGTATTTAAATGGAAAGACTCATTGATAACCCAAGAGTCTGCTAAACAGTAAAGTTAGTCCTGTATTTTTTAATAATTGTCCTAAAGACAAAGAAGCAAGCTATCCTGAATTTCCAAAATATTTCAATAGCACAGCTATTTACACATTTGGTTTAAATAGGATTATATATATATATATATCTATGTATCTATAAAAAGATTAAGATACCTGGATTAGAAGTTACATAGCCCTATAAGTGTAGCAGAACCCTAAACAATAGCAAAAAATAACAATTCAGAAAAACACTAGTGGTCCAGGGGTAATCAATACCATCAAAATAAACTTGATTAAATAACAGGTTTGTGTCACCACTCATTACAGCTTCATCAATTGATTTTAAAATGTAGCTTTTAATCAAAGAGATTTCTTATAAGACTTTATAAAATTAGTGGAAGGCAGCAGGACCAACTTTGTCCCTCTCATCCTCTTCAAATTTCAAGAAAGGCATAGGATGGCCTATATGCACCTTACTAATTTTGTTAGACTTGGAAAAAATAGGTATTAAAAAGGATATTGTGATGGCTTTCACAAAAACAAATGTGTAATAAAGTCACACAAAGTTGACTGTCTGATTTAAATAATAGACAACTTAAACATATGCAGGAATAAGACACCAAATTTGGAAGCAAACAGATATGCAGAAGTTTGTAGGCTTTTTCAGCTTGGTTTGCTGATGTCATTCAGTACAGTTCCCAGTCCACCAGCAGGGCAGCACCAAAATTTTGCATTATTTTTAGCAGTATCAGCTCTTAATTTCAGATAGCTGCCCAAGTCTGTGGTCTCCCTTTAGCACCAAATTTGCCTTCTATTACCCTCCTTGTCTGTTATCAAGTGATCTGTACAACAGTAGTAACAACAGTTCCTGGAATCAAGACCGTGTCAACGAAAAGCAGAATGGGGCAAGTAAGGCTACAGCAATGTAAGTGCAAGAGGGAAACATAACAGCAACAGTAAAATCAAAACATGTTGTGATGAGTCCAATCTTCTCTCAGTCTAGGTAGGTAGAGGGTCATCATCTCCTTTATTACATTTGCACTTGCAGCACAGAACAAATGGTGTAGCAAGTAGAAGGAAAGGGGAGGCCACCAAAAGTAGAAGACCAAATCCTGCAAAAATGCCTACCACCTGTAAGAGAAAGGGATAGCATTGTGTCAGGGATAGCATTGCCTAGATTCTGTGTCTGCTGCACCATTGCATCATCTGTGTCCGTCAAAAAGACTTCAGCAAATGCCACTGATCTTATCCCCCATGTGTATACTACAGTGACCAGTAAACGTGAATGAAAGTAGTGTGAATGTTCATGTTTCATGGCTCCAGTCAGAACTGTGCCACAGAACTCCATTTTATTGCACAAAATAATGCAGATGGATATTTGCCTTTTTGAGTTTTCTTATATCTCAAACAACCAATGAAGCAAATCACTATTTTTTTTCTTGATCAAACCTAAATACTAAATATTGAAATCAAGACTACAAGAAAGACTTCCACTTTCAGGTGCTCTCTTTTTTTCTACAGAAAGCTTCAAGAAGAATTAGTCAGGGTTCTGGTACTGTTCAGAGGATCTGGGAAGAATACCACAGTGTCCCACCAGCATGCATTCAAACTTGGGAATTCCAATCACAGATTACTAACACCATGGACTCGAGGAGAACTTTGTATATGCAATGACTTTTTGCAGTCAGACCTGAACTCATGCTGCTGCTTCAGGGGATGAGATCTAACTGAGATCTAACTCTAAGTGCATCTTTTTCATTGACATTTATTGATCATCTCCTTGCCAGCATGAGCAGAGGACCACAGACTTACCTACCTGGTCAGTGTGACAAAGTAGTAATTTCTACAGAGCTTAAATTTAGAAAATTATTTCAAAAACATTCAAGTTGAGCTTCCTCCCCTGAGAAAGTTTCCCACTTGCCACAGGCAACTGTAAAAGTGATGCTGCAACGATATTCCCACCAATTATTTGAGAGAATAATTTAGATTTATTCACATGAGAGTGTCTGTGAATAATTTTGAATAATGATGGCAGGAGTGGAATGTTAATGCAAGAGCAGAACCTCACAGCAGAAGGCAAAATGAAATTAGAGTGCAGCCCTCATCAAGGATTCTTCTGGTCAGGGCTAGATACGCCACTTCGATTAGCTGGCAAATATGAAATTAGCCAAGGTATAGACGATGCAGCAGCGCTTTGGCTGGGCACGGATAATCAATGGCGTGTCGGTGATGCTGCAGGCGGCTGTGGGGCAGCCGCGGGAGGTGGCGCTGTGGGACAGCGCAGCGGGCGCAGCCGCCCAGCGCCACCGCGCTCCGCCTCCTGCCGCCCGGCCACCGGCGGCCGCACCTGCCTCGCCAGCACCATTTCATTTCTCCCCAGCAGAAATGTCTTTTCCAGCTTCAGAGGTGGGCACGTTTCATAACTCGTTCTCTTTTTTGTGGTGATGCTGACAATCTGATGCAACTTCTACTAATCTTTGCATGTATTTCCCAGAAACCAAAGTTAAATTCTCATCTTTAAAAACATGAGCTGCAACTACTGCCATGCTGCTCTTTGCAGCCCAGGCTGAGTGCACTGGTTCAGACAGAGCCAAGCTAGAAACCGGCAATTCAGTGGGCCAGACTGACTACTGGTAATTAATATAAAACATCTGTTTACACCTTCCTTTCAGCCTCAATATGCCACCAAAGAAATCATCAAGTTTCAGGCTTTTTGTTTTGCTGTTTTAGTTTTTTAGTGTGGTTTTGTGTGAGGGGAGGGGAGGAGGGGATGTTGTTTATTTTTAAGTAAAACTGCCCACTGAGTATTACTTATTTATTTTTTGCTCGGCTCTTTTTCTTCTGAAGGAATTGCTGCCCTACTAGACACCAAGCCATTTTCTCTGGCCAAAACAAATATTTTTTTAAACCCACAAACAACAAACCAAAGACTTACCTCAATTTGCTTTGGATAAGTCTAAGAAGAATCTTAATTTACTCAAAGTTAGCATAAGGAAACAATTGGAGTGTTGATTTGGCTTCAGTGGGTTTAGCAGAATTATATCCTGACTAGTAGTGAATTATCACCTTCTTTCTCATCAATCACCAGATCATCAAATATTCTATATATGCAATATATTTGCACAAACTGCAGTGGCTTAGAACATATTCCAAATATCAGATCAATTACCTCATACTACAGGTTTATCGGTTAACTTAATGTACCCACACACTTCCTGAGATACCATTGGCTAATCCAAGCAAAACCCAGTCCACAGCTCAGACACCTACTGGTATAGGTGAAAGGAGAGGGGTGAGATCTTTCCCCTTTATTTCAGTTTAGCTGTTTATCCAGACTTGATGACTTCTATAGACTTGGAGCTCATGCTCACATGGAAAGAAATCTGTATTTCAAGAAAAGTACCTCATGTCAAGCTAAGGTAGCTTTTTCCAGGCACACAGTTAATTTAGGAAGAGATGACTCAGATACACAGATGTCCTCATATCTCTGAAGTGACTGTAAAGGCAGTAGATTGGATCAAGTCACACATTAACATTTATACTGCATGCATCGAAGTGCTGCAGAGAGCTCTTTTGTTACCAGCATTCTTGCTGAGTCTAGCAACACTGAATCTAGACTACAAGAGGTATTCCCACACCCTCTGCAATTGTCAGTTTGAATCTGTGTTTGAAACTACTGATAACCCTTCAGGGTTACTTTCTATCCAACCAACAGCAAGGACTCAGAGTCCATAGCAAGATGATGTCTGTATTCAGGTTAATTCACTTCCAGTTCTGGATCCAGAGCTAAAAATGCCTTGCAGGAAGAGCTTCCTTGTAAATAATATTGATGGTGGCAACCTAGTTCATCCTCCAAGTTCAGTGAGAACATACCTGGACTGGTACCGAACTGGCTCTGCAAACATACCTTTTCTGGTTCTCAGTGGCATTTTGCCAAGGAGGATCTTCTCTAGGAGAGCTAATCATTCTACTCCAAGCTACTGTCCTCTTTTTATCTGCTCCAAAAATCAGTTACCCTTTGGTACAGAATTTTACTGTAAGGTGTTAAAATGAGGCACTATGACAGTGGCAGACCTGTAGAGAACTTTCAAAGATCTGAGCTTTACCTGTGTCCTGTGCCAGATAACAGACGCCCTGGAGTGCCCCAGCTTGTTTCGACAAGGTCCTTTGTCGTAATGTATAAGGAGAAAATCATCCTACAAATATTAAATGAGAAAGCAGGCAATAAACAGAAGTTTTTCAAGTTACAAAACACTATATCCTGACAACTTAAACCCAGTAATCACACAGGAAGATTAAAGTAGGCAGATATGGTTATGTCCAGCCCTTACAGTGCTTTGTTTACAGTTGTCTCCACAAACAGGTTTGTTTGGCATGTGATATAGATATATAACAAATTCTTCTCCCAAAGGTTCTCAAGCTGTGTATTTAAATGGTAGCATGAAATTTAGCAAGAGAATCCAAGAAGACAAGCTGACCACTGCAAGTACTTAACACACATATAGAAAGAGCAAAGGAAAATTAGTATTTGTGCTGCAGACTTCCCAAAGTTGTTTCCTTTATCTAGCTGAAGAATAGAAAGACAAAACAGATTTTTGAGGTATTATGTCTCTATCAGTCCTGTCAGCCTCTCACAAGCCAGACAAGATAGCATGCCTAGTTCTAAGGCAACACTGCTTTTTTATCTGTGAGTGCATGTGAGAAGCCTGTAACTTCAGGATTGTTAGTAAAGTATTCAAATGGGACAACCACAGGATTTGAATAGTTGGAGTAGCTTTCAGGAACCTAATTTCCTTTGCTATTGTTAACAATGTTACAAAGTAAAACTGATGACATGGAAACAGATGTTGTGTATTGTATATACTCTGATCTGTGGCCATGATAACAGGCTGATTTTAAAAAAATATAAACATATGACAGAAGCAGCTTATAGACCAATAAATTCCTGCTGTTGGGAGAACATTGTATTCTTTCTCCTATGTTAGATCTATTTCTTGTCCCACAGAATACAATGAATGGTAAACAAATTTGACTGCTAGTGACATACCTCATCTAGTTTGTTAAACACCCTCAGACTAAGAGCATTGCTAGTCTCATAATGTCACACTTTTAAGAAAGGCAACATTGAAAAGCCAGCATTGGAAGAAAACCCCTGTTGAGTACCATGTAAAGATTGTAAACGGATTATTGTCATAAAATTTTACTTTCTAATAATTCTTTACTGACTCAGACCAAATGCTAAATTCACACATGTCAGACAAGTAAAACAGAGGATACAAATCCTATAAAATTTCCTATGGTGAGTTGTGGCCAGAAGATAGTGAGCTATTTATTTAATTTATTAAAGAGACAGCTGGACAGCAAAGTAATGAACTTCTAAGTTTCTGAGATTCAGAGTGCATGGCATGTACTTACATCAAGAGATTCCAGACAGTACCAGCAAAAGGCATGTTTGCAATTCTTACACATCATTTGGGCACAGCCTTCATCTCGTTCAATGTAAACTTTACACTTTGGACAGCGTTTGATCGGAGCATCATCATCTTCCATTTTGAAAACTGAACTGTGGGAGAGAGTGAGAAATTAGTAAAATGTGTGACCATGTCAGTTTAGAGAATGTCGAAGAACTGTGCTATGAAGGTAAACCTGTTTCTTTTGCTTAAAAAAAAAGGAATTAGTAGAGATTCAGGTATTCAAGCGATTTTATTATTCAGATATTATACCTGTACATTACTTTTCAAACATATCTCTAGAAAAAGATGTTTAATGACTACAATGTCTACATAAAAGTTAGGATATTTTCTTTACCATGTAAAAACCAGCTGGTTTTGCTATCTAGTGATACTAATAGATATTAAACAGTTTTCTCCTGTAATGTACCAGATGAGCAGCAGGTAGCTCACACCTAAATATTTTGTATGTCTAGATTATTTCCCTTTTCTCTCCTTTCTTTCTCAGAGGAAGAAGCAATCCCTTGATTGCACAATAATGCCAGACCACATTCCTCTGGACTAGGGCACCAGGGATTGTTTGCCTGTGTCTTCCTTGAGGATCCTCCCTAGGAGTTTCCCTCCAAATCAAGTAAGAGGTTTTGGTGCATGTCATTCCTTCAGTTAAACTTTGTCTCTGTTGAGAGTCCTAACAAGTCACTCTTTTATCAGTTAGGGTCAGCACTGGCCTTGCACAAGTGTGCAAAACCACAGGTGTCCCCTCCTATAATGGGCACAACACAGAGGAATGCTGAAATAGTGGAACAACTTCTCTTTCTCTTTTGTAGCTTTCTACTGCATGCAGGTTTTATGCAAACTAACAACTAAAATATCCCTTAAATGACAATTCCTGAAGCTACTACCAGTGATATACAAGTATGACTGATGGGGAATCAACAATTTGCTGGAAAACACGACTCATGATTGATTGATTTTCCCAACAGCACAATAAAAGGACACACTAATTACTAATAGTAGGGGTGACTGTACTAGAAAAAAATGCTTTGTATACATAAAATGTACAGGAAACTCCAAATGCTACTAACAGGTACACTATGCTCCAGGAATTATGAAAAAACAATTTTTACTGAGTGGGGTAAAAAAATTAAATGGGAAATAAAAACTAAAAGCAACCAAAACTAAGCAAAAATAGATAAAGTTTGTTACCTTGCCATGAAATTTAGCAACCTTCAGTTCTTGTCAAGCACACACAAAAGGATGTGCAAAAGTTAGTGTATTTGATCAGGAACTCATCATGACAGCATCCTAGCTAGTCATCTGTTCCAGCAAAGCTTGAAAGAAGACAAGGTATGAGTAACTAAGCCCAAGGCTGGGCAGGGTTTTAATGATGCCTTGGAGTGCAACCAAACCTCAAACCTTTGAAAAAACCCTGACATGAAGTGGAACACGTGCACAATGGCCTTTCTTGTTCAATGGCTGCAGTTTGACACCAGAGACCACTTGAAACAGAACGTAAGATCATAGGCCAAATGTGCAGCAGAGGGGATGATTGACAGGGTATCCTAAAAATCACTGTCTGGCATGATGTTACCAACTCTCACATTGTCCAGTAGAGCAGCAGTAACAAGACCATCTCTCACGGGAAGCTGATGAGCTGCCTGGATGTCATATTTTTCCCACTGGGGCAAAAGGCCAAAGGCTCAAGCAGCTCCTTTGTGCTTTGCTGGGAATGCTGGCAAAGAGTGAGGCTGCCAAGAGCTTTTCAGTTTTATAATGCAAAAGAACAGGAATGACTAAGTGAAGGAAACAGCATTAGAACAAAACATCACGAAAATGCCTCTTTGAGTATTTAGCTTCTAAATACTTCATCTTTTGCAATATCTTACCTGGTTTCTCCTGGAAGAAAAGAGATTGGCATGTTCTCTTGACAGCCTTGACCTGGATGCCAATTAGATTTGCAAGCAGAGCAGAACTCAATGTCGCACACTTTGCACTGGACCAGCTGAGGGTCCTGTGGGCTTGATTCCTGGAGCTGGCAAACTGCCTGGCAAGTAGAGGATGGACACCAAGTCCGGCATGGATCCAAAAGCACTTCTGCAAAAGGACATAAAAGAACCAAATTCAAAGGCGGATACAAGATCAGCCTTCCATAACAATGCACTTCAGCTGAGGTTGACTGGCAGGGCATTTGAAGACACAAATTTTCAAAAGGAGCTTTTCAATTTATGCAACCCATATTGACATAAATCTGGGCTGCTTTGCAAACAGGCACCAAACCAAAGTGAGTTTCACGAGTCTCAATTAATTGCCCGCTTTCATTCACTGAACTAAACTTGTTCTGAGAATGAGATTTATTTTTTTTCAGTTGCACTTGAAGTTAAATACAGCATATATTATGCAGTAAAACTCAGCAGAAAGTGTTTTCACAATGCCTTCCTTGCCCAGTCGGAACTGGGCAAGTTGAAACAGAATTTCAAGTTGACCTCTACCCTAATGTAACCACATGATTAAAAACAGCATAGGATACAGTTTCATCCCTTTCTTGGAGGCTCTTTACAGATACGTCATTTCATGTTTCAAAGCCTAATGAAGGCAATAAAAAACCTACCAATGATTTCAGTGGTTTCTAGGCTAGTCCTACCCTCAGCAAAACTTTAAGTTCTGTATAGTCACACCATTGGCACATCTCCACAGACACACAGTCAGCTTATGTTCTTAATGTGTTTGTATCATTACACACAGAACCATTCATTAATTCTGTACCAAATGCTAACCCAGGAGCTATTCTTGGCTCTGTGAAAGAGGTCAGTATTCCTCTCCAGCCCCTACAATACTAGTAGTCAACTTAAACAGCAAAGCTCAAAATAGAAGTCACTCCTTCCCTTAGCTATTTAGAATGTAATACATAGCAATTTTCTTTCCTTAGTTTATTCCCAGAGTGCTGCAGTTCTGGGAATTATGCAGGCAAGAACAGAAGCAATTATTTTTTAGGTTTTGGGGTTTTCCTTTCTGATGACCAAGCAATTAACGCAAAATGCTACTGCAAGAACATATGCAGAGATTCTGATTTCTAGAGTGCTCTGGAACAAACCCATTCTCACAGCTTTCAATGGGAAGTATTACATGTGTTACCTCTTTCAAACTGTAGCTTCTTATACCTTTGCATGATTTCTGATGCGACCATGCACTCAATCTGTTTAAAGAAGGAAAGGAACAAAAAATTCCTATTAGAAACAGTAATAATCCAAGTAATTTTAAACCAACGGAGTATCTGACCTTTGAAAAATTAATAAAAACACATATGTTGTCAAAAATGGAAGCTGTAACATAAAAAGCAAGAAACATTTAAATATCCTGTAAGGAAAAGAAAACACCCTCTGCAGGAAGAGTGTACCTCATTTTCTTGCAGATGACCTCGCTTTGGGCAGGCAGCATCAGGGCAGCTGATTGCTGTTTCTAGACCTTCTTTGATCAGAAGTTCCACATACTGTTTTAGGCACTGTAAGAGAGCCAAACACTGAGTTAACTATTCTGCCAAGGATAACAGCTTTCATCTGAAAATCTGAAGAACTCAGACTTTGAAAAAACAGGTGCTACTATGTCCCTTTTACAGCCATGAGCCACATTCATAGCTTTTGCCACAGATATACCTTTAAACAGAAAACAGCAAGCTCATTTCCTCATCAAATCACATAATCATTCATGTTGAAAAAAACCTCGAAGATCACTTAAACCAAAATTAACCAAATAGCTCTTTATCAATTTAAAATTTACAGCAAATTAAAAAATAACAAAGGGGGGAAGAACAAATCAAAGAAGAAGAATCAGAAAAAAAAAATTAAGCACCTCCATGGTACAATTAGATTAACCACACTCTAAATATCTTTGTGTGACTGGAAGCCACAATAGAACTTAGCAAGCAGTAATTCGCCATAGACTGACATCTGTAAAGGATACTACAACACAAAGGGAGTTGTCTATCTTGCCACCTATTCTTGAAAAATAACTATCTGAACTTCTTGGTTAAAAAAACAACTTTTCCATAAAAAGGGCAAATATGAGAATTAGGACTCCCTGAAGAACTATAGTTTCTATGGGGACCAAATAATAAATGTTGGTAATACTAACACTTTTCTCCCCTAGCAACCACAGCATTTTCCCCTACTCATAACTGCAAATGTAGCATCTAATGCAGCAGTGCGCAGCATTGCTGTCAACAAAGCAGAGAAGAAAAGCGGATATTTTTGACCACGGGCAAAATAAGATTAAACCTTGTTATTCTTGATGAGCAACAACTCCCCTCCTCCTCCATCCTTCCTACATCAAGCTGAGAGTTAATGCATCTAGGTGTCTGTTGGGAAGACAAGGGAGTAATGAAGAGACCCTGCTCTCTGCTGCTACCATGCAGTGTCTACCAGCCCAACACTACACAGGAAGAGCAGACGAGGGTCTGCTTCCCGGTGAGCTGGGCACCCTGTGATGTTCTCGCCCTGCCTGTGTGCTCGGCTGGCATAAACAAACTGGAGACAATTACAGAACAAGGTCCCTAACTCTCTGTTTACAGATGTGTGAATAAAGAGTGAGGCTAGACCAACTGCAGAGTGAAATGATGATATGAAACCAGTTCAGCATACAGCTGTGTGGGAGGCAAGAAGGATTACACACTCTGCAGCAAACTGGCAAAACAAGGATTTCAGTTAACATTTCCAGACATTTGCAAAAGGTATGCAGCTGCTGACTCACCACCAGCCTGGGAAGGCAAAGGGCTGCATTGACTGTGCCAAGGCTGGTGTGCCTAACTTCAGCTGTGAGCACAAAACTGCTTCTCCTAAGCTGCTTCTTCCTTCACACTGTGCAATCAAATAGCCCAGCAACAAGCACCTTCCAGCCTAACCCTCAGGCATGTGGCTTGTAGCTGTTAAAGTTCAGACTTCAAACCTCTTCTCTTTCTCTTCTGCCTCTCAATTTGCCTATTCAGCTCCTTTCAGATGCCTCTAGTAACAAATTATTCTAGATTTTACCTCTCACAGCTTGATTGCAGCAAAGACTGTACTTCCTGCCCACACAATCTCTGCTGCTCTGGTCCACAGCATTTCCAGTGGCAAGTTGCCACCACCTTGATAGCACAACAAATCATTTCTGTTAGAGCTTCCTTTCTCTGTGTCTCCCAAGCTTTAGAGAAAGCAGGTCAGTTTTTTTGAAAATAAAAACAGAGATCCGATAATTGATATTTATAAAATTTTTAATTGTGCAAAGAAATCCATGTGTGACAGACTACACATAGTCTTTGTCTTCCTCTGTAGGGATTTAATGAGGACAACTCTTCATTTAGTAGATGTTTGACTTGCAGAGGGTTTCCAAGCCTCCACTTGGAGTTCTGCAGGGCAAGTGGTAGAACACTTGAAGAGAACCTGTATCACTAACCACGACAGGCTGAGCTCTGCAAGACCCAGATCCTAGTCTGTGTGCCTTGGCAAGCTGTGACTTCAGCTGCAGTGAGGTATTAGTGCTACTATAATGACACTGCTGGCTCTTCCCTTTCCTCTCCATTTGCAGACACCAAGTGTGGATTAAAATGAAAATGCATACATTTTTAATGCCAGCACTTAGCACTTATAGAAAGTACTTTTCAAGCTGAATAAGCTTTGCAATCATTAATCATTAATGTGGCTAATTCTCCTCCTCAAACTGTTTAGGACTATTGCCAAAGCCTATTCCATTTGCTTCCCTTTCCTCTCATTTTCCAAGAAACAACTCAGTGCATCCCTGTCATGAGCAGTGTCCATGGCCTTTCCCTTCCCCTGATGGGACAGTGGCTGCTGCATTCTCAAAATCAGCACAGCCAAGTGCACTTGTCATACTTCACCTTCTGAGAAATGCCTCAAGTCTATGAAATATTGTTGGAAAATAGGCAGAGGATAAAACACACTATCCACTCAAGACTCCCCTGAGACTTCTTGGGTGGAGAAAGAGGAACCCAAAGCACTTGCAAGAGAATTTGATGCACAAGGTACCTGTAGTTTCTCTTGAGAGAAGACAAAAGATGTGCAACTTGCATAAAACTGGATACAGTACCAGAAATGCAGCAACATGCAAGCAACACAAAGCAGCATTAGGTATTCAATCATATACTATGAAAAACTCATCGTAAAACAATTACAAAAATATGCCAAATTTTTGCAAATTTTCTATGCAACTTGTTCCAATGCTGGAAGAAAGTATCTTCATTAAGGCAATGAAGTACTCTGTAGCATGAACAAAAAAATGTGGCAGTGTAGGTCACCCCAAACAACATTCAAACTTAACTGTATTATACAACTTTTCCCAGAGAAAACAGGAGATGGAATTAGATACCTAAAGCCTGACATTGGAGTAAAGTCACGAGAGTAGACTCATGCATATAAAACTAATATGCTGAGGAACGTCTTTATTATTCCTCTAATGGATGTGTGTCAGAAGAGACCAGTTAGCTCCCCTGACCACTACTCCTGTATTGCTCCCTGTGCATGCATAATCCTTGTGCATCCCTGCTCTGTCCTCTTTCCATCGCTGTTGTCCTTTCTGATGCCTGCATCAACTTTTTCTGTCACCTGGTAATCCGTGAAGCCTATGGGCATTTGCTGTCCCTACGACAAAGGGCAGGAGCACATCCATTTTCAGGAGATTTGCCCAAGATCCATTCCCTCACAAAGATCAACTGAGAGCCCAATTCAGCAGCAGTTTTACTATATAAGATGCCTACATAAATTGGGAACACTTTTTTCTGTTGCCTCAGAGACAGATGACTAATAAAGGAATGACTTCCTTTCTGTAGCTGCCAAGCACAGTGTAGTATTTAAAGCTCAGCAAGATGTGCTGTACTTCTAACCTCTATACATCAAGGATTGTGCCACACAAGAAGATATGTATGTACAGAGACCACTGATGTGCCATGGCTTTAGAGCTGCATATCTTTTTGTTTAATATTATAAAGATCAACATACCCTATATAAGGAATCAAAATTATAATTTTTGCCTAATTTCAAAACCACAACACAATCTTGATCTGCTGCATTTAGCTCTAACAAACCTGCACAATTTTTTGACAGCAAATTTTTTCGACTTTTCCTCTTCTTTTAGAAGAATCCCAGTAATAATTATGCTTACTCCTGATGTTGGTGCTTTGATTTATTTCTCCTGACATCAAACCCCAAATAAACCACATCGTAATTCCAAAAAAGGAATCTCAACTCTCACTGTTTACATGGGGGGCAACACTTACCTACCATCTACTTTGACAGAAAAAATGTGTTCACTTGGTTATTTTCCAATACAAAATGCATGTATTTAAAACCACTTTGAGATGGTTTGGGAAAGTTATAACTAATTTAAGAACATGTTATTGCTACTATTGCAGCAAACAAGGAATGGTTTTTCAAGATGTCACCTTTGATTTGAGTTTGGCAGACAAAAAGATTATCCTGCATTATTGTCTTAACAGCTGATAGGTGGAATTTGTTAAAATGTAGACTTCTGACTAAATTAATGCTGCAGATGCAAGTGCCAAACCATATGGGAAATTTTTTCATCAGTCCATGGATTTGTAAAGGCCAAAAACACATGAAAAGAGCCAAGTATATCATCACTACATCACTTGATTTATTTCTTAAAACTTCATATGTATTTTAGTGCTGGCACTAGGCCACAGCCATCACCAAATGAAGTGTGCACTACATGCAGAATCATCAGATGCTGGTATTGGAAAACAATTTTTAAAAAACCAAAACACATGCACTGATAAAACTGAAAGGGGAAAAAATAAAAAGAAATCTAGCTTTTACCAAGTTCTAAAGAAGAAAGGGAATTATGTTTTTTACAATGTATTTAGTAGCAACAAGTATTGAAGATAGTCAAGGGCAGTTGCTATTGTGCACAAATACTAACGTTGGAGATAACCTTGCACTTTGGGCAATCACTAGGAGTTTACACTGCACTTCAGAAACACAAGAAAGGGCTGATATGCTTTTTCAATAAGGGAGATTTTTTAAAGATCAAGCTGAAAATGTTTTCAAATAGTATAATTATTAACATGTAGATTAAATTGCCAGTCTCAAATTCTACATCACCTGCAAACTAGGACTAGATGAATATATAAAAATATACATACATAAATACACATACATATATAATTACATACACTTGCACTCAACCACATGAAGACTAAGTAAAAGTTGGTTGGTATTTTGTGATTCATGTTAAAAATGACACCAGGGTAGGTACATGCAAAGATCCCTTTGGGCATTACATTCTGGGAAAAAAAGATTCTTCTGGATGAAGAATATGAAAGTATATTGAATAAGAACCACTTTTTTCATGTCTTGTAGCTAAAAATCTACTGTTTGGTTTATGGGTCACTTTTATACTAACAGGATACTACGCCAAAGCTCAAAATTCATGTGATGGGGCTACACCGATGACCAAAACTACTACAGCACCAACTACATTTGGTAGCATTTTGTAGTATTTTTATGCTCCACATACCATGAATTTTTCTTTACATTGCTTTAAAATTAATTCTAAGAAGGTGATACATTTTCCTTACAGAAGACAGTGCAATACCAAGGTTAATCTACTGCTTTGTGCTAATTCCCCAAAGCAAATTCTGCAGTAAGTCTGGTGAATAGGTAGAATTTATACTCATAGACAAACTGCCTGAAAACCTTTCAGATAATGTGATGCAATGTCCTATTTTTAGCTTTAGATTAGAACAGTAGAGTGTGCAATACTCACTGGGGCAGGGGGAGACAGCATGTATGCGAGTGAGTGAATTTCTTTCACTACAAAAAAATCTGAGTGTCTATGTCTCAGGTGAAGACTCATACTCTTGGAATAAAAGTTCCCCTTCCTTTTGTCCAATAGCAAATTCACTCTTGTAGAGAGCTTTTACCTGAATATAATTTTCTAGAAATAATTTTCATTTAGAAAAACAATAACAATTCCAAGAAGAAAAACTCCCCTGAAACAAGCAGCCTGCATTTAGGGTGTTCTCTGAAGAAGAAGGAAGAATGACACAACAGGGCTAGAGCCTTCCCTATTCCTGAAAGAGAGATTCTTGTAACCACATATAATTATCATATGCTACCTTTTTAAATATTTTGGTGTGTATTTGTTAAAGCAATAGAAATGTTCATCTGGTAATAGAACAAATCACAGAATCATAGCATGGAACAGACCTTAAAGATCGTCTAGTTCCAACACTTTTGCTATGGGTAGGGTCACTTTCTACTAGACCAGGCTGCTCAGAGCTCTATCCAAACTGGCATTGAACACTTCCAGGGATGGGGCATTCACAACTTCTCTGGGTAACCTGTCCAGCACCTCACCACCATCATAGTAAAGAATTCCATCTTAGTATCTAAACCAACTCTTTTTCAGTTTGAAGCCATTCCCACATGTCCAATCACTATATGCCTTTATTTATAAAGTCCCTCCAATTTTCTTGTACAGCCTCCTGGTTGGACTCCTTGTAGCAACAAACCCATCATAAAGTTACCTGTCCCTGCCCTCCCTTTAATCCTGACTCATAAGCTTTTGGTGGTCTCCTTATCCATTCCCAGGTGCAGCTCCACACCCTCCAGCTGGTTACTGACATACAGGGTGACACCTTCATTTCTTCTGCCTGTCCTTCCTAAAGAGCCTGTATCCTTCCATTCCAACACCCCAGTCCTAAGAGCAATATTATTTTAAACTTTGTATATTATAGAAAAAGAAAACTACTTTCTGAGAAATTTCCATTGTATACTTACAGCACACAAGAAAACATGTAAAAAAGGAATGGTAGGTTCCTCAGAGAGGTTTTAAGCTTCTTTCAAATTTACTACATGGTCTTTTTGTGTAAAGTAGTTATAATCCTGCCTCAAATCTATTGTTGTTTAATAGCAGGCTCAACTTGGAACCACTCTTGTACTGCTGCTCCAGTGTGCCCAGCTCTCTACAGTAGATCTATAATCTAGCTTTTTAATACCACCCTAATCCTACTTAGTTGACAAGCAACTTACTGGAAAATATCTATGCACACTTAATCACAGAGATCTGTTTGAGGCATATGCATGCATTTTCTTTATTAGATAAACTGTCAGCTATACTGACCAAATCTGCAAGCAGAAGTTGCATTCAACTTCACAAACCACCTAGATCTGAGACAGATGTACATTAGAAGTGTAATGTTTGTGGTAATATGCTGAACTTAAATAATTTCCACTTCTACAGACATCTTTTCAGAAACAATTATCTAATTGCAAATAAATCTTCACTATTAGAACTCAAATTTTTATTAGTACGAACTTATCATAAGAATAAATCACAGGAAGAAAAAAATCAAGTATCTTAACATGCAGTACTTCAAATCTGAAAGCAGTAACAGAGAACTGTCTTGCATGTTTATCCTTAATATCCTTTGTTTCGTTAGAGACAAAAATTCTGCTACACCAGCATACCAACCCTGGACTTCAACACAAGCACCTGCAAGGCACTCCAGAGCTCCTCAACAGGGGAATATCTAGAGCCTTATGCTGTGAACAAGATACACACAGAGAGAGACTTTGGCCAGGACCAGATATAGATAACATCACAGATGACGCATGTTTTACCCAAAGAGGGAAGCAATTTGGAAGACCTCTGACAGGTTTCCTGCCTCTATCTTCCCAATACTTGGCCTATTTTAAAGATTTTTTTGTTTGAAATTGCCAAGGGTAAATGCCTCTTTTTCCCCACCATGCTGTCAACATTTAAAGACTCACATCAGCTGTTCTGTAGCCCTGTTATAGACTACATTGTCAGTCTAAACGCAATCACATCATCTTGTGTGTGGATGATGGCCAAACAGGATGAGGGCTGGGAAAGATAAACACAATTCATGTGCTTCCATGTTTGAGGACAAATCATCTGAGCATTCTTTCCTGAGCTGTAAAAATTATTGTTGCCAAGAGTTCTTTTACTCCCAGCAGCTGGGTGATCTTAGCATGAGGACTGGCCGGATCCTGGCAGGAGCAGGCATCACCTATTGCAAATGCTGCTGTAGCTAATTAGTGCAGTGATGGCTGTTGGTTCATCCTGTGGACAGAAGAGCAGACTTCCCTGCATTGGTTCTACCTCTGTCCAAATGCCTTCTGACAGTACACCCAAATATCACAGCAGCCCCTGGTACCTGCTTCTTAACGAATGCGACCAATAACTTGCAGACAAGATGTTCATATCAGCGATGAGGTGCATCTCCCCTCTAAGTCCAGCCTCCAAATCCTCCTCATGAGACTGTATCAGTTTGAGTGCAGGGAACAGCACCATCAGGCCATCAGTCAACAAATGATGAAGTAAGGCAAGATGAAATGTATTATCAAGAATGCAGAAAGAGGAGCCCTGACGACTACTTCAGCTTGAGGAAGGTCAGGACACAGCATTTGAGACACAGCAGTCAATGGCTGGAGAAAGCACAAGCAAGACCAAGCATCCAGAACTAAAAGTACTGGAAAAACAAGTGCCTTTTTCCAGCTGAGTATCTTGAAAGAGGAAGAGAAGGCAACACAGACTTACAGGTGCCTAGCCTTTGAAGTGGTGGGCTCATTTTTTTATATACACACTTATTTATGGCTGTGTACTGTAAAATTTATAGAAGAACAATTTTTCTTCAGCAGAATCAATCACAGCAGTAGACAGCAGAAAATGGCCAAATGAGACAAGGACAATACCTTGTGATACCTCTTCATCTTTGAATAGATGTTTCAAGTGGATGCACACATCAACTTTTTTCATTATGCATTTTTACCCCTTCATTACCTTGCATAAACTTTCTGTTCTCACCTATTTAGGCCTGCTGTTGGTAAAAAACATACAGTAAACTTTACAAAAATAAATTTATTTTAAAATGTCAACATATGTGGGATGAAAATCAAATATTCAGAAGGCAAAAACACAACAAAAAAAATCAGTCTTATATGTTTGAGAAAAGTTTATTCTATTTCAGAACAGAAATAGCAATTGGGAGTGGGAGGAAAATACACCTGCAGCAAACAAAGGGCCTTTCTTTTTCACATGCAAAACTCTGTGCAACCAAAATGAGCTAGGCTTCCCAACACCCTGATGAAGACAGACAACATTAATCTCATTTAGTGACATTACACAGGAGAGGAGAGCTGAAGGCTCTGGATCATGTTTAGTTTTTGCCCAGGGTTACATGGCTCCTGCTTACTAAAGCAAGGAGTTCTGTCATCCCACCACCTACAAGACAAGTGAGAACGCAGCCAGCCATGCAAACTGCTGCGCAAACACACAGTGACCTCTAACCCTGAAGCCTCTACTGACGCATCACATGTCAAGATTAGTAGCAGTTCTCTGCTAAGGCTGGGGTATGTGAGCTCAGGCAGCAAGCTCTAAGCTTTGGTGGTAGGAAACAAGGAAACACTGCAGCTGCTAAGGACCTTGAACTCCATAAAACCTCACAAGCCATTAGGTTTCCCCCTCCCTCCTGTCTCCGAGCAAGCAGGGCAGCTTTGGTAGAGGTGAGGAACAGCTTGGTGTCAGCACAGTGCTGCCCTGCTAAGGTAGGCTGCTTTTGGCAAGCAGAGACCATCTACGCAGGATCAGGAAGGCAGCCAAGCCCACCTGTTTCCAGCCACACCTCTCCTGGTGCCTGACTTGCCCTAGGGGAAGGAGAGGCTGATGCTGCCTCTGCCTCATTTGGAGTGAGGGATAACACTAAACAAATCACTTTTTTTTTCCTGTCCCTCAACTCAGAAGCTCCATGTGTTTCCAGCCATGTATGATAACAAAATAAAATAAAAAAAATAAAGGAGTGCCTGACACCAGTTATAGGCAGGATAATATTTGCCTTGCTGATTATCAGCTTAAAAGAAAGCTCAAATAGCAGAATGATTAGAATTATGCAGATCTGTATAACCAGTCATTATTAAGCTAATTCAGAAATCCTGTTTAAAAAGGGCTACTGATAACAGAAGTCTGTCACTGTCCTATTATCAAGCAACTTGGGATAGAACACAACAAACTAGAGGGACACCTAAAGGTCCAGGTAAGATTAACCAGCTGGCTCAAGCACATAAGGACAAGAATCAGCATATGAGTATCTACAAAGCAGTCTTAGTTTCAAACACCAAAGTTGATCCACATGTCCATATCTGACCAAAAAGAAAGCACAAACATGAAGCAGAAGGCAGGTCTTAACCTTAGTTTTGTTATTTTCTAACTGTTGGTGGCCCTCTCTTTCATGTACCTGACTAGAGTTTCTCCTATCAGTAACAAGGTAGGCTATAGGGCAGAAATCAAATTTTTTCAAAGACAAATTTTCTGTCATGTTTCATATTTCTTCTAGACATTTGCTTGCTTGGACTGCCTATGTGACAGACTTTTGGTTTAAACTTGAGACAGTAAGTAATGAATCTGCTGGTACCAGAATGATCAGTAGTGCATAACATCTTGAAGGGGACTCAGTCTAATGCGAGGTCAAAAGGAGCTTAGCCTGTCTTGAGTAATAGTGGCATCACTGCACTTGGAACACACTGACACATTGATGTATGTATATATATATATACAGTATTTATGTTCACAGATGTACATGCAAACCCTGAATCAGAAAACATTCAAGCAACTAACTGCCTGACTTCCAAGCAAAAAAAAATTCTGTTGTAACTTCAGCACATATACACTTGGTAACACATCTAAGAAACATCCTGTCCATTAAGACACATGTGAATTTCATCACAGATTACAAAATAATCAGAATTTCAGACACGACTTGGATAAAATTGCTCCCTGCTTATCTCCTGTAATCCCCTTAAAAAAGCAAAGGCTAGGCAATAAAAATTCAGTGCAGCAAATGATACAAAAGAAAAATTAAAGAAAAAAAAGGTGCTCTCTGCTTTACTCTGTTTTTCCTTCTCTAAGCATAAAGTTTTCTGAAGAAAACATGAAAAATCAATTACTTTTTCTGAGGCTAACAACTGCTAAGTGACTACCTTAAAATTTAAGATTATTAGCTATGTACTGTGTGCTATTTAAACAGGGAAAAAATTTTATTAAAAGGTGTTTTGGTCCAAAATTGTGTGCTTGGTCCACCAGCACACTTAAGATTGGTCCTATTGCCAACATCATTCTAAGAGAGAGACTGGTTTTCCCCTTGATAATACTCAGAAAAACAAACAAAAAGCTAACAGCAGGTATATTGTTTTTCTATTCTTTAGACTTTTGTTCCTCTGGTACCTCAAGCAATCCAACAATGGATTTGCTTGAGGTACCAGAGAAAATACATTCTTATAACATTCCTAATGGATGAGATATACAAAGCTTGAGAGCTCACAGCATTGTCTGGGCATTAACGATCATACTGATAAAAACGATAATGGAGTATTGTACTAACTGGCAAAATAACACTATGGGAAATTGTAGTGCCTGCCTTATCAGCAGAGGAGTGGCAGTCTGCTGTATTTAATCCATGCACAGCTCTGCCAGAATGCAAATGGAAACAGTGTCCCCATTCTATCTTTCTGAATAGAAATGCTGTGCTACTGTACAAGTGTCAGGAAGAGACAATCCTTCATGGTATCGTTACTACGGCACTTCTGTGACTATGAAGAGTCAAGAGCTGCAGACAGAAATATAGGATTGAGAGACCTGTACATTGATCCAAATGTTGCCAACATACCAGTAGTACTACACTTGAAAGATCTAGTAACACATATTGATGTTGTTTCAGCTAGCTGTGATTTAGACAGAAGGGCCAGAGCTAGTGGTAAAAGCTGTAGCAAAAGTAGTCCTCACACTTACATGGATATCCCTTTGTCTTTTTTGCTCTTATTCCTGGAAACACCATCAGTTATCTCTGTTCATTTACAAAAAAAGAAGCCTGAACAAAACTACATATTGGTCAAACAAGAATATCCAGAGATGAACTGGATCTACTATACATAGACCCCATGCAAAATCTTGAGTCAAAAGGCTATACTTTTTGATTGTTTGGCCATTTACAAAGCACAACTCATATGCAGTGTCCCTGGTGTTTCTGGAAATCATTGCTGAAGGAACACCAGTGGAGGATTCTGCATACATCTGTCACACTCTTCCTTAATGACTGTCAATAGTTAGTCAAACAATCTTGCCAGACTTCTGGGAGTATTTTCTTTAGCAATTTATCAACTCAAAGGCAGAAATTAAGGCATTGGGTTTCAGATGAAGACCTGGGCTGTAACAGATTTATAGCTATTGCCTCTTGCATTTATTGGGATTGATTCTTAACACTTCCCTCACCATCATCAAGGAAAGCAAGGATAGTACTACCTGTTAATTCATAGGAAAGCTTTAGGATAAATAATGTTTTCAGGGCACTTAAATGCCACAGTCTGAAGATCGTAAGTGGCAAAAAAAAGGCAAACTACAAAAATTTCTGTAAACAGGACAAAGCTGAATGAACTACTCAAGACCATCAAATACAAGTAGTAAAAACTGTCTGATGATTCCAGCTGAACAGAGTTCAAAACACAAATTCCATGTCACCAGTCAGATTACTATATCAGCTGTAAGAACAGGTTATCGGTAAAGGTTACATATCTGATCTCTGTAATTGGTTATACCTTTCAAAACAGCAGTAAGAGTCAGCAATCACATTCTAACCAAAAACCAGAAGATCAAGGACGGCAGTAAACATCAGAAGGCACAAGGTAAAGATGAAAAAATATATTTGGTAACCCAGTCTTTCTGCAGCCATGGAAATGTTACTGAAAACTGACATTTAAATATGCTCTGCATTCAAGCACCAGGGAGAAACATGACACTCAGCTGTAAGTACTAGAACAGAACAGTTTTCATGGACCTGTTAGACCAACAGCCTATTACTCTCTTTTTCATGAAGTCATGAAGTTATTTTATATGTTTTTGCATGCTTGAGCAAACATTTCTTTCACAGTAGATCTACCTGCTCCATTGGCTGCCTCCTATATCTAGGAAATCTACTACAAAATCTACTATAAAAAAAATATTTCCATGAAATAAAAATAACTAAAAGTCTTGATCTTAAATATTAAAAACACACACCAAAAAAGCTTTGCTGGAAAGGATTTTCATATTTAATAAGTCACCCAATTCCATGTCTGAGTCTATAACACCGTATCATAAACTGTTGGGAAATTAAAGTCTGAGCATCATGTATCTCACAAGTTATATTCTTACTGATAATACTCCAATTTTCCCTCTGCTGAACCATCATTACCAGGTTCTTGGTGTAATTGCACCCATTGCAAAATTTAATGAACTAAAATTTTAATTTAAATTCAGTATTAGGGATGAAAACTGACTAGTAGTTTCCTCTGTTCCTAAACTAGCAATATCCATTAACTGTGATGATGATGTTCTTTGTCAAATACTACACACATTCTCCAGTGTTTTGTATTTAACTGACAAGATTCTTGTTATTCTGGGTACGCATTTGTACAATATGGTAATGAAAACCTGTTATGTGACTGCAATTATGATACAGTGAAATTAGAATCTGTAATACATTAAATAATTTCCTAGTTACAAGTGTGTGCATGGCTATGCTGGGTACTACTGAAAGGCATTTAAAGAACAATGCAGTCATTAGGCACAGTAAACATGGGATCAAAAAGAAAAGACTGTTTAACTAATTTGATAACCTTCTATGGCAAGGTCACCTGCCTGGAATTAAGAATCAGGCAGTGGATGTAGTTTCCTTGGATTTTAGTAAGACTTTTGATGTTCTTTCTCTCTCAGCACCCTTCTGTACAAGCTGTCCAGCTGTGAAATGAGTTCTGAGTGCAAAACTGGGCTCCAAGGGCTGTAGTGAATGGGACTACATTGTTTGGCTACCAGTCACCACTCTGTTCCTCAGAGCTCAGCTCTAGTGTCAGCTGTGTTCAATATGTTTACCAACTGTTTGGACCCAAGAATCAAATGTACCGTCAGCACATTTGATGAGGATACAAAGCTGGGAACTGCTGCTGATTCTGTTGAGAGTCAAGATGCCTTGCAGAGATCTAGATAAATTGGAGCAGGGAAATAAATAATGGCATGAAATTTAACAAGCTGAATTACCGGATTCTGCACCTGGTATGGAGTAACACCAGGAACAAACATAATTTGAGTGAGGAGTGGCTGGGGAGCAGCCCAGCAGAAAGGGATCTGGGGGTGCTGGGTGACAGCAGGCTCTGTGTGAGCCAGCAGTGCCCAGCAGCCAGCAGGGCAAAGCCCATCCTGGGATCACCAAAAACGGCATCTCCACTTGTTCAAACAAAGTGATTGTCTCACAGTGTTCAGAGTTGGTGCAGCCAACTGGGTGCAGTTCTGGGCCCCACCATTTAAGAAGGATGTCAAGGTCCTTGGGTGCATCTCCAGAGGACAAGCAAGCTGGTGAAATGGCTGGAAGGAGTGTCCTGTGAGGAGCAGCTGAGAACCTTAGGTTTGTCTAGTTTGGAGAGAATGAGACTGAGAATGAAACTGAGGAGCAACCTCATTGCTCTCTAAAGCTTCTTGAGTGAGGAAAGTAGAAAGGGAGGTGCTGAGCTCTTCTCCCTAGTATCCATTGAAAAGACACATGAGAAAGGTTCAAAGCTGCACCAAGAAAGGTTCAGACTGGACATAAGAAAGCATTTATTTACAGAGAGGGTGACAAAACACTGGAACAGGCTTCCTAGAGCAGTGTTTATGAGGTATTTGGACAATGCCTTTTAACACCATGCCTTAGCTTTTGATGAGCCATGAAGTGGCCAGGCAACTGGACCACAGATCACGGTTGAAGTGATCCCTTTCAACTGAGAGACTATTCTCTTCTAAAGTTAAAAAAATAAATAAATAAATCAACAGGGGGAAAAAAAAAAACCAAACCAAACCACAAACACCTCAGCACCCAACAAAAACCCAATCAATCATAAAACCACCCCCAACAGTCTGTGATACTCAATTAATTGTTGGCATGACTCCACCAAGGTCTCTAACATTTCTGAAAGAAAGTGAAGATTTTGTCAGCCCTCCCATTCAAGTCCAACTCATTAGATGTTTTTATAAGATATGTAAGGGGCACCAAAACCACCCCCAGATGCAAGCCACTGATAGATAAAAAGGAAAGTGTGAATAACCTTGGTAAGGTGATAACTATACAGTATATTGAAGTGCTGAATAATTTATTTTCTTTTTATTACAGGAAAACAAAGGTTTACTTCCTAGCTTTTGTGTCAAGTACACAGCAACAGTATTTATTTCCACCGCAAGATCAATACTTCAGGGTGAGTCCCACCCAGCAGAAACACACTGTTAGTGTAGTTAAACCTATGTCTTGTTTTTTTATGTCTAATAAAGAACACAAACTCACCAGGGTACAGAAGATGCATTGGCATTGTGCTATTGTTGTCATCTGTTCCACAGGGTATTCACCAAGGCAGAGCTTACAGGACACTAATGGGTCAAGTACCAAGTCCCAGGTAGGCCTGTATCTTGCTGTAGTCATTGCAGAGCAGTCTGAAGAACAGCAAAAAAATTAAAGACACTCAATTATTTCCTTATATTGATACACAGTACATTTCTGCCATTGGGAATCACATTGTCAGCTATTGCCTGTTGGGTTTGTTTTTTCCCATGACCTAACTAACCAGCAATAGTTAACTGAACAGTGCACTTGCATTCCCTTTTATATCCCCTGCCTGACAGAACTTGCATACAGAATGAAGAAGGAAAAATAACCCCACACATAATACACTAAACATATGAAAGCAAGCAGGAATACTCTTAGGTCATAGGCTTTTGTCACACATTATAAATGCAAAAATCTCACTTCCAATTCCTGTGATTTTCATCACTAGTTACAAGATTTCTCTCACCAACATTGAAATTTACTCATGACATTCCTTAACTTCAGCCACCCAGGAAAGACTCAAAAGGTCTTTCATAAGCCAGGCATTTATTATGCCCTTTTCCAGTATCATGATATTTCAACTTACAGAGCCAGATATTTTTGTTCCCAGGGGCACAACAGATCAATCAGTTGGCTGTTAATTTTAGCAAGAACAATAAATATTTTGAGTACACTGCAAGTTTTAGCCTGGATTTTCCTCCAACCCTTTCAATATGCTGAGAGCACAACTTTGTTGTAGCAACAACCGACTGGGGTAAATAAGAGCACAAAGTAAGCTATAAGAAAAAGCCATAATAACCTATATATCACCCTCAAGACAGTGATAGGATAGGATCATGTGCAGGATCTTTATCCTAGGCTTCAGGGCCCAGATGGTGTGTTGTCAACTGACTAAGCAGAAGGAAAATCTTGCACATAAGAAATGTATTCCCACAAAGAGGAAAGCTAATTTATGAATTTTACATGAAGAAAAACAAAACAAAAACCCACACACTCCCCCAAAACATCTAGGGCAACTTATGGAGTATATCAAATCTTAACAACATATTTACTAGTAATGTTTTACCACTGTGACATTGACCTTCCAAGCATAGAAAATTCACATCACAAGCTGCTGAGAGGTTCACGTTATCATGCCTTCCTCATTCCCAAAATTAGGTGGTTCTTTACCATCGTCACACCTGCAGTTATGCTACTCAAATAATGGTTACAGTTTATTTCAATTTTGTTTTCTTTTTTTTTCTCATTTTTTCCCCCCTGCCTCCACTACCCCTCGCAGAAACTATTAATTTTTAAGTCATACATGTGAACTTTGCAGGACTTCCAGAACTGCAACAAACTAATGCTTGCTAGACCAGATTTAGGCAGATGCTCAAGAGAAACGTGTTTTTTGCCCCCCAAGAAATCACATGCCGGCTTCACAAACATTTATTTGAAATCCAAGTCTTTGACATTCAATTAATTTCGGGCATAACTCCACCAAGGTCCCTAACATCTCTGAAACAAAGTGAAGATTTTGTCAGCCCTCCCATTCAAGTCAAACTCATCAGAAGATGCTTTTTATGATGTACATAAGTACCACCAAAAGATTTTTTTCTAGTGCAGTCAACCAGGAGAAGCAGGGGGAGAATAAAGGTTAAGCAACCCCATTTCCAGGGCTGCTCTAGAGCACTTCCTCTAAAAGCCCACACACAAAACTCCCACATGGTTTCAAAGGAAACAGATGGAACAGCCCCACAGAACACTACATGAATAATGGCTCCACCTCACAAAATACAATTTGTGTTATGTAATCTTTTCGTAGACCTCAATGTGAAAGTCTGACAGTGATATAAATGAAGCCCTGTGATTCCTAAGACTACTAGACTGCTTTTTTACTTCACCACTACCTTTTAATTTCACACAAATTACTAGCAAAACCAATTTTTTTTTTCTTCCAAACTTTGGTTTATCTGACATTTACAAATTCATGAGGTATTTGAGAAGTAGTGACCAAACACATCTAAATTGCCTATTTTTATTTTTTTTTTTTGCTTGTTTTTCCTAATTTGTTTGGCCTGCCTAGTTTATTGCACATCTGATAGTTGCAGTTGCAAGTAGATGAAACTAGGGAATGAACAACACAGGACAGATTCATGTTAAGGATGCACTTGCATACATCAGGCAGACCAAAATCACAGCAAATTTTATGGCTAAGATGTAGAATCTGACAATTCAGACAAAAGATCACCAAGCATATGACATGGCTCAATTCAGAAAAAAATAAAATTTAGATATACATATTCTGTGTTGGTCAATAAGTGACAACAAAGGGAAAATATCAAGCTTTCAGCCCCAAGGCTTAGCCTAGTTTCTAGGTTATTCAACAGAGGCTTACTGGTATCACTGAGGTAATTTCACTTTTGCAGAACAACTATACTGCAAAAACACCTCACTGGAAAATATTTCTTCTGTTTGTCTTCTGCAAAGCAAGAATGAATCAAAGTAAAATGCCTTTCAAGCTGGCTTTCAACAGACCAGCAGAAACTAGCTGCCCCATACAGCTGGCATGTAATCCATGCTGAATTCAGCCATGGTGGTAACTGAGCAAAATCTGAATTCGGCCTCAAATGGTAGCAGAGCCATTTGCTCTCCTCTCCTTGCCAAACACCTTTTAATAAAGAAATTTTACATTCATTATGGGGCAAGGGGAGGACACAATGTCACTGGTTCCATTAAAATAAGGGCCAAGAAATTTGCCACCTAGCCTAAAAAAGCTTGTACAAAAAGCCTCCACACTCCAGCAGATCATTTCTCCTGGATACCCCTGCAAAGGAACAGAGAATGAAGCTTTTCAAACATGGACTAGGCCTTGTTTCATGATCATCTAGCACACTGCTGCAACTAAATAATAAACTTCTATGTTTACATTACAATGCTTAAAAAAGCTTAAAAAATAAAGCATAAAACCAAACAACAAACTTGTAAGAGAAAAGCAAAAAAAAAACCAAAACACCTTCTGTCAAAACCAGATTTAAACTCCTACTGTTCCACAGCTGTGGCCTCTTATGGCTTCAGATTGCATTTTCATGCTTTCTAGTGATGTGCAATACTTCAGCAAGAATGCTAAGTAATTACAAGAAAAACAAGGTAACTAAAAGGATTTCTAGAGGAACAAGATATTGAAAAGCATCTTGGTGTGTTATTATGTTGAATGACAGCACTAGTTACACAAACAGCCAGTAGAAAATGTTGCCCCATGGTACTAGGAGGTCCCAAGAAATACAGCAAGTGAAGGTACAGAACTACAGTTCAATTGACCTTAGCACACTAAATATATAGTTCACTGGAGACTGTATTGCTTGCCAAACAGTCCAAACATCAATATTGACAGCAGATACACCAATCAGACTTAGAGACACAGAAAACCAAAAGAGAAGTTGGTCATCAGTTCAGATTCCCAATTCTATTGCAGTCAAGGTCAGTCTCCTTTATGCATTTTTGCTGACTGTGGTCCATATCTGGTAATACTGAATTTGTAAGATATTTGGTAAGACAGCACAGGATTTTCTGAGACAACATCCCAAAGCAAACTGGAAGTCAGAAGCATAGGAAATAGCATATATAAGAGTTTGCTTGGCGCAGTCTTATAATAAATAATTAACAACTTGACTAATGACTTTAATTCTTCAGTCATGTGCATGTCCACACTGAAAGGGAGCCTCTGCATAAAGAGAAAGAAGTGACTGAAGTTTTCTTACTTTACTTACTTACTGTCTTTAACATATGTGAATGTGACTCTTAGGCATTCCCAGAGATGTACATGGAATGAAAAGGAAACTTTCATTATTTCTGAAGAACAATTAATGAATTAAGTGAACATCAACTGTATTTCTGAACAGCAATCCCTCAGTTTTTGGTCCACCTACACAGACTACATTTTCCAGTGAGAACAAGTGGCTGATTACCTCTGGTAAGTCAAGAATAGAACAATTCTTTTTAGGCCTCAAAGAGTTGCAGAAAACAGTGAAGCATAAATACTGCAAAAACTTCTATGAAAGCAGGAAATAATGCAACTTTCTTATATACCAGCCATTCAAGAAATCCTAAAACAATATGATTTTTCTTATTGCATGCCAGTCAACTATTTCACAGTGTACATTTAAACTGCAATTGCATCATCAACACTTAGGATACATGACTGCCTATGTGAGAAGAGTGACTAGAAAATAGGGCTGAATAGAAGTCACATGCAGCACACTAGCTAGTGGGTCTTTTCCACCAAGCAAGACTCCAAATAGAGATTTCAGCAGAATCCCATTTTCAGCTTTAGGTTGGGGATGAATTTAATTTCTAAATTAAGGGCTTCAGTCCCCTCTCCTACCAGACAGATAGTTTGTCAGGTACACATAAGTCATCTGCCTTAAGGAGTTAATCTGAATTTATTGACATGATGAAAAGCAGCTCTTTTAGAAATCAAAGGAAGGGACTTATATGGGATTTAAAATTTGGTCTCAATCTTCATGTCCCTCTTTATCAAAATAACTCTAATTAAAGTAACACAGCCTACTAGATGAAATCAGACATCTGCTACAGTACAGTTTTAGTACTGTGTATATGTACTTATAGATTAAAAAAGTATATAATATAGACTACATTTCCTCCTATATAAAGTCAAACACATCTGTCAGTACAACTGTATTTATTTAATATATCAAGTATGTTTCTATACTATATATTTTTACAACTAATATTTATAACAATATAAATCTATACAAAAACCTACAGATTTTTACTTACAAGAAGTAAGAAGCTCACAAATGTCTCAAGTGCAGTCATCTGCAGAAAGGCTACTCCACTGCACCCTGGAACTGGCACTGCCTGCCACATCTTTTCAGTCAATATTTTTGACTTTGAGCCTTCCTCTGCAGCCACAGCTGTGGCTCATCACACATGATCCCACACCTATGGGCTGTAGGCAGCAGGGACTATATCCTCCATGATCCAGGTTAGTGGCTAAGGACATTAGAGCTTGCATTATTTGCCATCCCCTCTGTCAGAGCTGGAACTTGATGCCATTTTTCATTGTTCCTAGGCTTTTGCAAAGATCCTCAGAAGGATCATATGAAAGAAGCCTGCATGACATAATTGACCTTTGCAGGCAAACCATACTTTGCAACTGCTTTGTATTGGTGGCACCAGTTTTTATTATGCAACTATATTACAGATAAGGTCATTTTAAAGTCACTTTATTAAACAAATTAATTATTACACCCACCCACCAGGTAGATCTTACAATAACACAAACTGGCAGACAGACTTAGTATGTCTCACTTATCAATCTCAGTTAGTTACTGGCATCTATCATTGCAGTAACTGTGTCTCCAAGTCTTCATCTTCACAGAAGTAACTGCCTAGTAAAGCAGAATTAGCTCTCTGATATGTGTCAGTCACACTAACACAAGACTGATTTACATGGATGTTTAGAGATGACTAACTTCAGAGTTTTGATGCCTGCCTTCCTTAGGTTCTTAAATTCTGTCAACCTGTCAAATGCCTACCTAAGTCTCCAGGCTCACTTATAAATCTGATCCACAATCAACTGAACAAGTCTAGCAGATAGGTATCAGCCCTTGAATTCCAGACAATCCCAGTCACTAAAGCCACATTTTTTATTCCAGCAGTATAACAGGCTGCTGTTTATAGGCATAACTTATTTCAACATGTAGAAAACATAAAAAAAAAAAGCTTCAACTTAGTCTAAGTACAAGTGTCATGTCAACACATTGTCTACTGTGAACTCTTCAGACCTAGCCTTTAAGTCCCTACACAGACTAACCACCAACTTCAACCTCTCCAGGTTCTCATCTTCAAGCTATTCCAGGGCCCAAGCCCAGAAGAAACAAAAGACCATGCATAAGCTTTAGAACACTGTTAGCAACTTCAGTCTCCTAGACAATAAAGCAAATGGGAAACAAGCTCTTACTTTGAGTTGAAACAAAAATTCCAGGGACTTCAGTCCACTCATGAATAGCCACTATGTTTCTCTGCTTTACCACCCTGACTGAAAAAATCCTAATATATATATAAAACATATATATATAATATATATGTACATATATATGTATATACGTATATATACATGTGTGTACAGACACACATGTATAAAGATTATACTGAAACATTCAAATACCAAGAAAAAGAAGAAACAATGTGTCTTTTTACTGATAAAAGGTATTATTTTACTGATAAAAGTAACGCCGAGTATAAAAGAAATGCAGTGGATTACTTCAGGGACAAATCACTGTTAGGGTTTGTTAAAAGAAAAAAAAAAAAAAAAAAACCCACACCAATTTCTTTGCTAAATACCTGACTACATTTTTCTTGTTTCTTTTCTAGAGAAATTAGAGTATGATATACAGCAGCCACCCCTGTCAAAACCTTAGACAATGTGGTTTGATTACTGCACAGACCATGAAGATTTTAAAGATTAGAAAAGCAATGGACAGTTTCTAGATCTATGGATATGAGAATACTGCCTATCAAATACATGGGCGGGTAGAGAGGAAAAGATATTACGGCGACACAGAAAACAAGATATTGTTAAAACTCCTCCTTCAAAAGAATACTACAAATAAACACGCCATAAGTTGTCCATGCAAAAGTGCCCCAGAAAGCTAGATCCTTGCACATAGTCCAAAAAATACAGCCACTGAATGTGACAGAGCCAAAGACTTTCCTGACCTTGCATTTTCTTCTGTTTGTCAACCAGCACTGGTGCCACTGTGGCTTCTTGTAGCACTGCCAAACAGCAGCAACCTGAAATAAACTGGGTGAGGCTGCTATTCAGATCCTGTAGGCCAGGGCAAAAACATTTAAAACAAAAAAAGAAAATCACTTATCTTCATCTGAAAGAAACTGCAGATGGGAAAGGCAAACTGGCAGAAGGGAAAGAACTGGAAGAGTCAAAGGTAACAAAAAAGAAATTTAATAGAAAGAAAAATGGTGTGATAAGACACTAGGTAACATAGGAAAGACAAGAAAAATCTGGAGAAAATAGCTGAAACAGATCAACTTCCCAGCTCTTCCCAGAAGTAATGTACTTTGTTATACAGAATAAAATAACGATTGAAGTGGAATCCCATTGCAGTATGACCCAAACATTCAATATTCCCAAAAGATTACATGAACAAAAGGACAGGTGTGTAACTACTAAAGAACACTGCTCAGAATTCACGTGTGTAATCAATGTTTGCTAGCCAAGAGATTATAAAAGCATTGGACCAGCAGCAGATGACCTCAGACAAAAGCTGGGAAGTCCTTGCACCATGCCATTTCCTAGTAGTGGAGTCCCAGATCCTCTGCTACCTCAGAGCACTCTCAGCAGCCAGAGGCACAAGGCTTAAGATAATTTGAAACAGTGAGGTCAAGATGAAATGCATTTTAAAAGCATCGTCATCTCTGCCTGATGGCAAAACTACTTCCCACATAATATGGGAGAAAAGCATGGACACTGTAGAACCGGTTTATCAGCTGGATCTAAAACTGGCACGAGTACAACACATTTTGGTCTGGAGAGAACAAGCCTGCCTGTCTCATTTTCTTGTATTAAGAGTCATGAACCTACTAGATACTTATTAGAAGCTTCCATAAAATTTACTGCAGTGAACCACTGCCTTTGAATAGTGGGGCAAACACCAAGGCGTGATCTGTGAATTACTGTGGCAGTAATTCCTATATGCAAGTGTGTGAGGCCACAGGTTAAATCTTTAACAGTCAAAATGTTTAGGCTCTGAGTATTTTAGAGAAGGGAGTATCAGCTGCACACAAAGAGGTCTTAAAGTGAGGCAAGATGAAGCCAACCTAAAAGAGACAGATCTTAAAGTCAGTTGTAACCTAAGCACAACTGCAAAAACACCCAAACACTATCTAGCGGTCAGAAGTGACTCAAGACCAAATAATGTCCTAGCTGGTAAAGACCACAGTAATAAGAATGGCACAGACAATTCCACTGCTCTCTAGAGAAGCACCTTATTATTTGCCAGAAATTCCTAGACCACCCACTCAAAAACAACTGCTTTGATATGTCTTTCCTCCCATCCCTTACATTGCTCCATGTTTTTATTTTCTCTTCCCCAACTCTTTTCCCCTCCACCCACTTTCTTGTTTCCTCCTATTCTTTCCATCCTCTCTGCTTACATGAATTGATGAATTAGTGCACTCTGGGCTGTCTTCACATGAGCAATAAATCAGTAACGAACAGCTTGAAGCTTTGACATACCACAAAGTTTTCCTTCTCCACAGGTGACTCAGAAAAGTAAGAGCTATGTTTACACAAAGTCCAAATAACAGCAAGTTTGAGCTCTGTAAGACCTTTCTTTCTGAGAGGAAAGAGAAAAGCCTCAGAAGCTTAAAGCTAGAAACCACATTTAAAGTTATGCAAAGTTATTGTGAAACTGAAAATAAGAGAAAGGGAAATGGAGCCCTAGTTCTGAGACATTTGGACACCTCTCAAAAGGAAATCAAAACTGTTCTTTTACTTGCAACTATGACAAAATGCATGCTTAGGGCAAGCTGTACTTCCATTGTGCTTTGCAAGTGTCAGATGAGGAAGAGAGTACATGGGATTGAAAAACCCACCACAAACCATCTCAAGGTATCACTTGCCTACTTAACAGTGGAGCTCAGGTTTGAACAGCTCAAACACTGAAAAAACTGATACAGCCTGCTCAGTACATCCTGCAGACAGGATCTAGTCTGATCAACACTAGCTGCTACTCACTGTTTTTCTTACTAGTGGTCCTAAATTTAAAAATAGATAAGAGAACAAAATATTTTTATCATTATTCATATCATCTGATGCTTTACATGATAAAAAATACAATTATCAACTAGGATATTTTACAACAAATCTCTGGCCTAACAAACTTGATGACTCTGGATTCAAATCTCTTTCTGCACAGTTCAAATCCAATTGATTATTCCCCAGCATCCCCCTAGAAGTTTTGTCTTTTTATCTCCTGTTGTTCTAATTTCCTCCTGCTTGAAGCAGTCTGCCCTCTTCCCATCATATCTGTAGCAAAATCCAGTTCTTCACTCTCACTGTCCTACTAGGCAACTGGCTGCTCCTTTCCTCTCTAGGAAAGGGGCATTTTGCCTTTAAGCACGTGTTACAAAATTTAATTATATTTTTGTCTGTGTTAATATCTCAACCATGCTACCTATATTCATCAAGTGATGTTTGCTTCCAAGTTTCATCTCACACATCCAAAATTCCATGTTCCAACTATGTATCTCCATGCCTTTTTTGTCCATGATTAGGGACAGACGCTTAGTTTCTCTCTAAGTGGTCAAGTGATTTAGCACAGGCCTTGCAAGACCTTCAACAAGGTCTTGCACAATCAATCAAAGGAAACAAGGTCTTGCAAACACAATCAAAGGAAAGTTCTTATGCCAGTGTGAACCACTAAGATTGCATGCACCAAAAAAATTAAAAATAAAAAAATCTGATGGTTAGATCACCTGAGTTATATAGAACAACTCTTTGAGTTATTCTCAGAGAAATAACCTCTTTGCTCCCAAACTTACTGCTTAATTGAGCAGCTCATGCAGCTTAGTCAGAGAGACACATCAGCTGGTACCTACCACACCACATGGGCTGAGCAGAGGATGGGGAGATGAGCAGTGCATCAGCTGCCTGAATACATTTTCCTGTACTTCTCCCTCTGCAGAGAATCAGCCTGTAACAGCATTCTCAGAGGTGTCATGTAGTAGTCTCAACATTAGCCCCAGCTCTAATCCTTCACAGTAGTATTATTGTTGCACAGTAATGCTTGCAGCTTTGTTGCTGTTTTTCTCTCTCCCCATCTAAAAACAACATTTGCAGTACAACACACATATATAACCCTTGTTTACTGTAGAAAGCAGCAGCACATGGCAGAGACCGTGCCTAACCTCTATGCAACCACACAGGCAGAGATACCAAAACCAAAGGCTGAAGTACAGAGGACATGTAGAGATAACTGAAAGCGTAACAGGGAAGAAACAAAGAGCACAGAATCACCGCAGTGATGGAAATACTCCCTTCAGGGCTCCCCTTGTCTAGATAAATACAGTAAGTTACAGACCTCTTGATTTTGGGAACTCATGCAGAGAAATGCTGTTGGGATTTCCTCTGCACCACCTTGTGCACTTGAGGACAGCTCAAAAATCAATAGGTGTTGGTCTCTGTTCTATTAGTTCTAGTTTACATTTAGCTTTCTCCTTGTACTCATGAATAATTGTAGTAAATGAAGATTAAAAATTAAATTTTGGCACCTGAACTACAGTTTCCTTCCTCATTTACAACAAAATGTTAAGAACAAGCTACTGGAAGTTCTACATTGGCAAATCACTTTCCCTACCATTTAATTAATTTAGTAAGGACAAGAGGCAGTGGGCAGAAACTGATGCAAAGAAGGTTCCACCTGAATATTAGGAAGAACTTCTTTACCGTGGAGGTAAATGCACAGGAACAGGTTTCCCAGAGAGCTTGTGTAATTGTGTTATATTATTCCTCACTGGAGAAATTCAATAACTGAACACAAACCATGTGCTGCAGGATAACCCTGCTGGAGCAGGGAGGTTGGACTGGATGATCCCCTGTAGTCCCTTCCAACCTGACCCACTCTGTGATTCTGACCTTTGGGATTTTTAATCTTTATTATTATGGAATATATTTGTCTTTTGAGTTACACAAACAGAACAGATGTCAAAAATTATTCAAGGAATATACCAATAGAATAAGCTACCAAAATTAATTTAAATAAAGCTTTTTCTAACATGGTGTCAGCAAAATCAATTTGAATTGTAATAGAAATATAAATAAAAAAGGATGCTGCCTACATGTCACTGTATTGCTATGAAGAGAAAGCTGAAGGTACTTAAGTCAACCCCCTCACACCTTCTACATACTCCCATAATTCATCCAGTTAGAGGGAACACCTCAGGTACCATTGATATGCAAGCATTAACACCTAGTGCACCAGAGTACTTAACTCTGCTGTAGGTTGCAGTGAATGTGACCGCCTACTCAAGAGAGAAACCACCTACTACCATTCTGTGTTATCTCCTAGCACTCCTAGACCATATTAATCCCTTCCCTAAATACAGATGTTGCAACAGCTAGTCAGTCCTAGCATTCAGATACACCCCATGCTGAATGTCCATTGGAGCACTTTTGGGTTTTGTATCTGTACAAACCACCTGCATCCTGCTCAACCTGTAACTTTTACATGCTCATGCACATGGGCAGGAAGGAAGGATGCTGAAACACAGCCTGCACTGCACGTCTTGTGGGTCACAGTGCTGACCTGCTTACTAGCAGAAAGAAAGCATGTTGGGCACAGGGATAGAAAACACCTACTTACTCTTCTGTTTCCCAGCAGAGATCTGGTTTGCTGCGTAAAGTGACTGAAATTTGCATAGACTTATTCTGACATGAAGAAAAGCATTTTTAGGGCAGCTTAAGCTTGTGGCTATTATTCTAGGGGATTACAAAGAAAAGCTTTGAAAACAAAAAAATCAAATGAAGGGCTTTTTCAGTGAGTCCTCATGGTCTTTAGAAGGAGAGAAAAATATCAGAATTAAGTAATTTTATTTCCTAAAGAAGAAAGTAAAGTAAAGCAGTGATACTTAATATTTAAAGCATTTACATACACAATCTATTCCTTAAGCTACTTTATAAATTGAGCTCATTCCACAGGTACAAATGATCAGTCTACGTTCACTACCTAAAAAGTAACTAAAAAGCTAACTAAACCTTGTCCCACAAAAACAAGATCCAGGAAAAGGCTAATAGCTCTTCAGAAACATGCTTCTCCCTATGTAAAATATCTGTGTCAAGCCCTTTACCTTGGACATCTCTTATGTCTGAAAAAAAACTTTTCAGGAGCTTGACATGTACTCATATGGGTACTCTCAACAGTCCCAAACAGTTTATTAGCAGAAATCAACTGCAAATTGCTCTGTGGGATATTCTCTAATGTTTGCATGGTGTACGCTTCAGTGGACTAGAGGTTCCAGAAATTTGCATCAATACAAACAAGCTGTAATACAATTCAACTAATATTAATAGCCTTGGTACTAAATTCTGTGCCTCAGAAAACATGAGTAGCTGAATTTAGTGAGCAATCATTTTCTGCAGAGCTGTTTGGGCATCAGGAAGTATCTCGATACAGTATTTGTCTGAGCAGTTCTGATTCCTGTAGCTTCCATCACCTTTGTATGCAGCGCAAAAAAAGCAGACCAATCAAGTCAACATCAAAATAAGGAATAAAGAAAAAAAAACAAACTTTTTTCTTGAAAAAGTTTGACTAAAAGGCAGAATTAAAAAATGGTGGGCAAAGATATTATACACTTCCCAGAGGTCTAGTTACATTTCAGATAGTAGGAAACTTTCCAAGTTCAAGTCATGCTTTCTCAAACTAAACAAGACACAAACCACAGAAGCCTGCCCTCTTTCCAGCTGCTGGGAAGATCACAGATGAGGTTGTTCATTATGGTCCCAACCAAGCAACATGGTACACACACCACCACCCACCTCTTCAAACATACCTCTCTATTTAAAGGGAATCCACTCTACTAAAAAATTTTTTTTTTTAAGTTCTGTAGTTGTTACATTTTCCTATTTACTCTAACGGTCATCATAGTGTCTTATGCTCAGGACATTGTGAAAAAAAAGCCAGAGGTCTGACATACCAGTTTTAAATAGACATTTGGAAAGGAATTGCTGCAGGGGCTCTAAACCAAACAGCACAGATTACAACCCACTGCTTAAAATTAGGTTTTGTGGCTGGTTTGTAGATATTCCTAGTAACAAACTCAATCTGATTGCTCTTTCTTGGCTGAAGTTATTGCACCTAGCAATCTAGGAGGACAATAATAGAAATTTCATTTTAAATATGGCTATTAATGTTCTTAAGTATAGTCTACTTATATGACTGAACCATGTCAAAGGCCTTAAGTCATTCTCTAGGTTTTGTTGGGGTTTTGGGGTTGCTTTTTTTTAATCAAAGGACAGTAAATGCTTGACTAGGACTTAAAATTTTGATGTGTTACTTGGATTAAATAGTTTGTCAGTATTAAAACTACACAGAAAAAAAAGCTTTCAGGGAGGAAATAAACCTGGAACATCTCTGAATTCCTATTGCATGTTTAATGACAAGAACCCACCACCAAAGAACAACTGTTTAACCATCAAAGGTATCCCACATTTCTTTTCTGAAATCCTTGGGTAACCTACATTTTCTACTAACAGAGTATTTTGTCCTAGTTAATTGGCAAAGGCAGCCCTTGAGTTTCCTTCCATCAAGAAACAAATTAAATAGATTCAAGAGCAAGCAGTGCTACTTTAGAAAACAAGCAAGAAGGAGGAGCACAGGAGCTGGCTGCTGCTTCTCCAAAAGAGCTGGAATAAACCATTCCTTTAAAAACTGGAGACACAAAGCAGCATATCTCCTTCATACTGGTGAGCACAAATGGGAGCAAGAGCATCACAACTTGAACCAAGGTGCTTGGTGGGCTTCAGAACTCACTTAGCTGGGAAAGGCTAGTGCAGAGCAGTGTAGGAAGACCCTATAATACAACAGAATAAATTCAGAGGTTTTTTCAGCCACCCCAAACTCTGTTCTAGATGGAGAATAGGGAAGATTTAGCATCAGATATAGACCAGCTGTAAGACAAGCTAGTGCTACTCTAAACCTGCAAAGTCTGATAGCTGAAGTCATGCAATTGAGTTAACAGGGAGTTTGGGAATATGACTGACAAAACAACTAGGTCAGTAGCTAGCAGCACATTCATAATCTATCTGTACTTGAAAAGAACAAAAAACCACATACCCCACTAAAGAAGGCCCATGGGAGATGGTGAAAATGAGAAGGATATGTAGACCAGGAATCATCCAAATATTAGATTTAAAAACATAAAGCAAAAGCTGACCACATGTGGCTTCTAACCATGTGGTTGTTAGAAATTAATAAAAGTAACCAACCATTTGTAAAAATATCTGATAAAGACTTAGCAAGTATAAAAAATAATTGAAGCACTAAAAAAGGAAACAATTATGGACACAAATGTCACTAGAATAAGAATTCTAAGTGTTGAACAGTAATACAGGCTCTCACACTTGGGTACAACACTTTCATATTGAGCAACAAACTGAACTTAACTTCTAACCATAGGTCTGAATCACCTGAGCTGGCTTGAAGAGGATGCTACAATACCTGCAAGTGACCTGAAATAACCAGGAGGTCTGGGTTCTTGCAAAGAGAGCAGTGGTCAGAGAGTTAGCAGATGGAAAAAGCAGGCAAAGTGGTATGTAGTGCATAAGACAGTATAATTATGCTGTGACACAGACAGCTTTTTTCTCTCTCCTGCCTTCCCTACTAATACTCAAAATGAAATGTTTTCCTCTGTGGAGACTGGTTTTGCTGTTTGGTTAAAGAAAGCAGTGTTAAAAAGTAACTGTTGGGCTTGGAACAGCAAGCACTGAGGTTTGAGAGGGTTTCCAAGTGCTTGGAGAAGTTCTTTACATAGCTCTTGAGAAAACCAGCTTGCTTGTGCAGCTCAGCCTATGCCTGATAGACCAGCTACTAACCTGTTTCCTCCCAAGTCCTGAGCTCAAGGCTTGAAGGCTTGACAGAAATGGGAACCAGCACCTCAATTTATAACAGAGACATTAAAAGGACTGCTGAATTATATAGCAAGCTGTAAATCACCCCTTTACCATTACAGAAAAGGAAAGGGATGAAGTAGGCAGTTTCCCTCTCTGAGATCCAGATCTCTCTAGCAGCTTCATTCCCAGTGGCAGTTATTATTCTGCAGTGTTACTTCCAGCCAACCTGCAAATTTTATAGAAAAGCAAAACTGGATTGAGACATGCAAAATTAAAGCCAGAAGAATGCAGGAAGAGCTGGATTTGTAACTACTGGGGATGGGAGGAAGATTTAATAATAATGACATGACAGCAAACACAGAAAGAGCTATCAATCCTTGTTAGGATCAATATATTACCAGGAAAATGGAAAACTGATCAGAGAAAATTAGAGGCTGTAATGTCTGAATCTAGGGACAAGAAAATTTCTCAAGTACTGCTGTAATGGAGTTGTGTACATTGCATTTAAAAAAAAAAAATTGGAAGAAAGCTTGTGAAAGCTTAGGAATTGACTGTTATGCAGCGATGAGACTTTTCCACAAGACAAAAAATTGCTGCAAGGTGTGCAGCAGTTACTTAACTTTATAAAGGTCAAAATACACAACAGCAGATAAGTGTCTTGACTTGTGCCTCCTTCCCTGCTTCATACACTACCAGTACATTCCAGCACATTTAATATTTTGTACACTTGCAGTAGTCAGTGTCCTCTATTTCCTTTCTCAAACATTGAGCTGGTGACAATGAACCATCTCCAACTTCACTAACTCTTGCAATCCCCTCTTAACAGAAAGGCGATCAATTTTACAGAGTCTGAACAAACTACAAAAAGTCAATGTCACATATACATAGCAACCATATAAAAAGTAAACATTCACAGCCAGTCTTAGTTCTACAAACTTTAAAAGAGGTGAGAAATAACTCCTAATCAGGTTTTGGTGTATGGTATAACCCCAAAATATTCCTAGGTTAGAAGCTGATACCGATTTTAAAAAAACCAAAACCAGCTTGCAACAAAAAAATAACAAAAAAATAGGAAAAAACCCAGAACCCTCCAACATTTGAAACAAAGCCTCAGAAATGCAACCTGCAGCTATTTATTTCAATAAGATGCTAAGCTCTTCTGCAGCACCAGACGGGCATTCAAAACTAAGAACTGAAAACCATGAAGACTGAGAAGGCCATGTCTCGTCAGAACCACTTCCACGCTGATCTGAGCTAGCCACAGACCCAAACATACAAAGAACCAGACAAATGAAGAAATGCAGATGGCTTTAGAATGCACAGAGATAGTTTATTTTTAAAAATTTTGCACACTGATAAATATATCCCATCTTCAAACCCTTCTTTATTAGTGGGGAATATTTTTTGTGACAAAGCTAATAAATGTAGTTTTTCATCTTGTTCCATGGACTATAATTAAAAACAAATTTTAATTTGTGGCTGACATCACAGAATGAGTTTGTCACCTCCACAATGCAATTCTTTCTCCATGTCACAGGGTGAAAAAACACTCTGACTTCTGTGGACAGATATTTACAGCTTTATTAAATTTTATTTTAGTTACAAGTTTCCTATGTTGGACTAAGCCAAGTTGTGCCTTTGGCTACTGCTATAAGACATAGCACAGTAATGATGATTATGATAATAATAATAATAATAGCAATGTAAATTATTACTGTATCACTAGATCTTGATCACCCACTTAGCACTAAATTATGGTACAATGATTCAGTTTATGTAGGTCTAATTGCCATTAAGGTTACAGACAGCTACTTAGAAAACATCTTTATCTGAAGCAAAGCCAAAGTATTGGCTTTTGTTTCCTTCCACAATGAAATGAAACATTAGAACTATTTTAAGGTTATAAACAATGAGACAGAAGTTATAAACTCCAATAGAAAATCTGACAATTTCAAACCAACACTAGATTATTGGAGAAGAATTCTGCATTTTACTGGCAAATTCTGACTTTCCCCATCTGCTCCCTTTTCTCCCTACTAATGAGCAGGAGCAAACTATGAAAGCATGTCTAAAGATGACAAGAGCACAAGCCTCTCTAGATGCTTAGGAAAGATCAATGAGCTGTCGCCCTATGTTCACTATCACACAGACAGGAGTGGCAGGATCTTGCCTGCCAGACGAGGAAAATCAGGCAATGCTTTTCTGCTTTGTATTAATCATCTGAGCTATGTATGGTATGTTCTTGTTCTTTACACAAATACCTCATGATCATCTGTATGCCACAAATATTTTCCAATACAGTTCTCTGCCAGAACATGCCCCACTTCAGTAATCCCTTAGAGCCATTTCAGTGAAATAGGGTTGGAAGGCAGCAGAAAGATTCAAGAACCCAAAGCACATTTTAACTGTGTTATGTTCACAAGATGTCAGAGCTGCCTTCACACTGATCGGAGGCCAGGAAGGATCACAGAAGTTCACAATTGTGTGACTTTTCCCAGAACATATCACTCTCAACTTAGGCTTCCACTTGTCTGAGAAAATGAAAAAAAGACTGACCACTTATGCGTGCTTTTCCAAGACAATGGACATAGTTCCTGAGTACGTTACATTTGTTTTTTCCCTCGTGTTTCAGAAAATGGGATATGATGCCTGGAGAAGTTTGAGGATCTTTAGAGGCACCTCAGCAGAACACTAAACCAACAGCAAGGTGAGAACATAACAAGCTGCACTGCTGAAAGAATACAGTGATGAATAGGTGCAGAGGCAGACCATCATGCCTGAAGGCATGGGACTCTTCAGAAGAGGATGGAGAGCTGAAGGAAGGGAGAGAGAAAGGCTGAGAGACCGTGGCTCATTTAACTTCCCACATGGAAAACAAGAAGAGATATGGTTGCTCACCTAATACCCATGATGCAGGGTAAAGTACGACACTAAATGGGAGGGGAACTAGTTCAAGAAATTATTGAACCCAAGGACAGACATGCATAAACCTGCCATTTCTCACTTCTTATAAGGATTTTCTTCAAGTTTCTAAGTATCAGGAATGAAGAATATGTTTCAAGCATAGCTTATGAAAAGTAGGAAAAATGCTGGTTACTTGTAAGCTGAAAGCTTATAAAAGCAATTAACTAGAGCACTGCGAGGGACAAAAAAATAATTCGATTCTTTGTGTTTAAATTTTAAATCAACTAGTTAAATTAAAGAAGAAAACAATAAAACTGTAGATTAATTTTTTTTAACCTCAGTTTTTTTTTTTAAGCAAGGGATATGAAAGACACCAGCAGACATTTTGGTCTTAAAATAAATGTTATCTCTTCTTCCCCCCTCCCATTTAGATTTTCTGCCTGTATAAAAGATGTGAAAATACAGATTTTTTCACTTAGTACTAAAAAATGGAACAGAAAAAAAAAGATGAAAAATATTTCAACTAGCTATATAATTAAGAAGTACTTCTTTATATTATGATATGTTACCCAAGCAGAGCATACATATTGTTATATTAAATCTTCAATACATAACGAGGGTATGATTATGTTTTCACAAGAGGTTTTTCCTGTAATCAGAAAGAGTCAAGTAAGAACACCACTATACTTCAATAACTAGGCCAAGAACATGAGTTTTAAAGAAAAGGAGGGAAAAAAATTGTACAATCTGCTAGACAGTAAGTATATGACCTTTTAGTACTATTTCCAGAAAATGAATGGGTGCAAAAGAGGCATTGCTTGGAAAAATGGAAAACTACCAACAGCAAGTCACAAGCTAAGGCAAATAAAAATCCTAAAAATGCCATCATTTCTGCATATAGCCATATATCAGAGCAAGCATAATGCAGAACTTGCAGCTCTAGTGATATTCACAGGATGACCTTTTCCAAACTAAAGAGAAATAGACAGGTTTTCATTTTTTAAACGTAAGACCTGCTGCCTTCTAAAATATCTGAAGATAAATATGTACTATGTTTTTGTTTGACTGGAGATACATTTACCAATTACATCAATTATTTTCTATGGAGTACATATAGAACTGTAGCTATCTTAAAAAGGAAATCACTTTATTTTATCATCCCCTTATTTGGAGTGTGAAGTATATAAGACACATGGAGTACACAAAAAATGGAACTATTAAATCAAAAACCATATATGAAAACAAAACAGGCCCTGTTACAGAGATGAAGATATATTTTTAGATGTGTTTTATATGTGTGTATATATATATGCACATATACATGCTATGCAGAGATTTAAAAATGAAAGTTTAGTGAGGCCATTTTAGGTGGTACCATTAAACTGTGCTTTGAGGATTGCTATCAGACAAGTCTCTGTGAGTTGGATTTTGCTAGGGAGCTAATTAGAGTGCAGATTCAGTTGTTTTCCTACATTTCTTTGGTAAATGAACCAACCCTTTTCATGTTAGAGCTCCATAATTAAAAGCAAACTTTGATAAATTCCCTCATCTTACATGACCCCAGGCTATGTGGCTTCCACTTTTATGGGAAACCACAAGAGCAATTCCAAAGACTGTAAAACCCATCTCTTAGGCATATTTTTCTCCTCCCACAGCTTCTGTTGGCATCAGAGTCCTATAAAAGCATGGCTGCATTGAAAATTGCATCTGTCTATGCCCTGGACAAGTGTTATCAAGACAGTCAAGGTAAACACCTACCACAACAATCTCTCCTTTGTCAGTCACACGGATCCCATGAGAAAGCACCAACCAGTCTACAATTTTGGTGGTGTTAGACAAATCTGAAAGACAAAAGATAAGATAATTAGATAAGATAATAACACTTTATTTCAAGTGACTGTATAAAACCAGAACTAAGAGTTCCACTTTGCCAAGCAGCTTTTAAAATTATGTGATAGAACAGTCTTAGCAGACCAAATTTCATGGTGGACTTGGCAGTACTGGGTTAACAGTTGGACTTGACAGTCTTAGAGGTCTTTTCCAACTAAACAATTTTATGATTCTATGAATTCAGAAAGCAGAAACTGGCAGGAGTCCTACTTTCACTGCAAGCTATTTCCCATTTTTCTAATTTATGCAATAGTGTTTTTTCTCAGAAATAAACTATCAGCTGAGTTCCTTTCCAACAAATACCCATAAACCTTATTTACTCAAACCGAGCATGTAGAGTTTAAACATAAAACATGTCTTCTGTTGCCAAATATTAAAAAAAAAAGCAGCTTGGAATAAGTTTATAGCCAAACATACAAGATTTCCACCTTCCTTATTCATTTAAGTTTGAAACATGTTATTTAAAAATATTTGTAATTATTGAAGGATGCTTTAGCGTTTAAAACTCCTAAAAGTAAGTAATTTAATTCCTGCAACATTCTCATCCTCCACGAATTTCCATTTAGAGGGAGATGTGATATGGGAAAAATATCTACCAAACTTCTAGAAAAAACAAACAGTAACTACTGAGTACCTACTGTTACTCAGGCAACCAATGCTCAAAAAAAAAGCTCAGATATATGTACTCCAATATTCTAGGCTACTGAACAGTTTATTCAGCCAACATCTGTGTCACCAAAACAAGGTTCCCCCCCCACTTCTTTAAAACAAATCTTGCTTGAAAATTAGGAAAACTGACAAAAATTGTTATTATCCTCTTCCTAAATTATCTTGACCTTTCAGGAAGAAAATCATAATCTGTTTTCATTATGGTGTATTTACTCATAAAATAAGAAAACTGTTTCCTGTACCTTGGGGTCAGAAGGTCCATGGGATGTATCAGATTGTAAACCTGAACACCACAAATTATTACACATTTTCCAAGTACCCCGATAGCAAGATAAGTAGCTTTTACATTGATAACAAATACTGCCTGGGCATGCAACCTGCCTTGGGCTGGAAACCTCGAGAGATTCACCATTTTCTCTAATGGCAGGAAAGGTGATTTACTGGTTTGAAAAGCTTCAACTGTTCACCTTTCCATTTAGCTCTTCAGACAGTGTTTCTGGTTATGCTTATCACTCTCTAAATGGAAGGATGAAAATAAATTTAAAAAGGAAAGTAAAATAATTGAATACAGCACACTTTCTTGTCAACGCAGGTAAGATGTTCAGTCTTTTGTACAGTCAGTTTAAGCTGCTTTCAAACTCGATTTCTAAAGCTGTACCACAGATGTTTCTCATCTCTTCTGCCAGCTCTCCTTTTTAGTACACACCTTGTCCTGGGCCAGCACTCTCAGTCATTGCATCAGCTTCATCTGATTTACGCATCTCCTAATCTCCTTCTTCCTCTTAAAACATTGCCCTTGCCAGCACCTGCTCAGCACTTCGCTAACGCTCTACCAGCGCCGCCTTCCTGGGGCCCTCTCTCCTAATTCTATCTAGGAAAGGCCGGGGGGGGGGGGGGTGGATCCTGAGGAAACAAATAGCTCTTTATCAGCAGTGCTTGTCACTCCTCCTGTTTGCTCCTGGGCAATTCTTTCAACCACAAAAATTCAGTTTATCCTCTCTACAGAAGTACCTCACAGATTTATCTCCTACTCTCTCTCCTTATCCAAACTGGAAATTTCAGTCCTTCTCTCTGACATTTCCTTGGAGTTATCCAGCTATTAGGTTAAGCTCCTCACACATGGACATGCCACTTATCTCCCCTCCCATACAAACTTTCCCAAGAGGCCCTTCTTAAATAGCCAGCATCTTGCCAGTCCCCTAGCCTGCACACGGATTATTATATTCAACAATAAGTTGTATGTCTAAATCCTGTAGAAAGAACATGCATGTAATATATATAAAATACAGTCTTTTTTCTGATCTTTGACAATTAAAATGGTTATCCTAGTTTATAAAATGCTATCCTTTTATCCTGAAAGATCTTCCTCCTTTTCTCAGGCTTCAATCGAGTGAATCCAGCTTCAAGAGTTTCTGAAAGGACATAAGCAATGGTCATCTCCTGTACGTGCCTCTGGGCTATTTTAACTCTTATTGTTATTTAATTCATGTAATTGCTTTTCCCAAATTTTATTTTTATAAAAGCATCCCAAATGCTTTTCCCATAATTTTAATAACCTTCTCAGTCTTCTCAGCCTTTTCTCTTGATCATTTTTACTAATGTTTTATCCTCCATCAGCAACAAGGCAATTTATCTCACAAAGATGACCTGACTCATAAATCCATTCAACATTTTTTAGATATTTGTCTTTGGATGACATGAAGTCTGTATTAAAATTATTAGGACAGGAATCCAGTAACTACTAATAAAAATGCAGGTGGAAAAAAAAGCAGCTGCTCACATTCCATCCCTTTCCATATTACATCACTCCCAGGATTTTTTTTCTCCTCTAATAATTATTGTGGCTCTTTCTAGACCACCCAAAGGTTTTCAAAAGACCTTTTAAAGATGTAAAAACTAGGATCAGATACAGAATTTAATTGTTATTGTCATTAATAACACCTCTATCATGCCAGGAGAAAAATGCTTATTTTAAAAATCCCATCAACCAAGGATTAAATTAGCCCTCTCTTCCTGTAATGGTGTACTGATACCTCAATTGTTCTGTATCCAGCTTGTTCCCTACACTTTTGCAGAGTTGCTGTTTTCCAGGATGCAGTCCCTCATGCTTCATGTCTGGCAATCTTTCCACCAAGAAACCTGAACAGCTACATCCTGTATATATACCTTTGATTTCACTCATCAAAAAGAAATAAATCATTCTTTGTGGCTTCTAACTTATTATTATAATCTGGTAAACAGTGTAATTGGATGCTTTTTTTTAAGCTTCTGTCTTAGAACTGAAAACTTGAAATGGTGTCTTGCCTAGGCTCAGTACTGGAACATCTTGATTCTCAGTTTATTTCGCACAGATACCTATCTACTTGTTTATATTTTACAGTCGGCTGCTGTTCCATTCACCTGGCAGGCTTTTACTGATGTGCTCTAATAGTTTTCCCAGGAAAAAGCTGTATTGTACAGAGCCACAAGCTGACAGGCAGAAGAATTAGGAAACCTGTGTCAGTCTCAGCACAGGACCAGTGGCAGATGTGGAAAGAAAGGCTGTGGGATCTACTCTATATTCCTGTGACAGCCCATCATCTGTTTTTTGTGTCAGCCAAGAATAGCCAGGAGGCACAAATGGCCGTGAACTCATCTCTCTCCACTTCATCCTGTCAGAGCTTATGATGCAGCTCACAGCCTGGCAGCCACAGGGTCCAAGGACAAACACTAAAGGGCACATAGGAAAGAGGATGAGGTTTGACAGGTTATATGCACAAGAAGGAATTTAAGCTTCTGATTCTCACTTTACTTACAGTGGTGACAATTTGTGATTATGCAAAACATGTCCTTACCAGTCTCCTTTGCATTGTCAGGAGACAGCATTTCATACAGTCCTACTCTGCCAGCCCTACTCACAGGGGGAAGGGACACAGGGTGAAAGATGAGATCCCTCAGCAGTGCCAGCTCCTGCAGCAGTCAGGGGAGCAACACACTGGTCAGAGGGAAATTCTGCTGTGCCAGGTACTTACAGGCCACAAACAAATTGAAGCCCTGTGCCAAGGAGACACAGAGTTACATCCTGGAACCATAAGCAAAATTTAAGTGTACAGCTTAGAGTAGAGAGAAGCACTTAGGAACTCTGGGTAAAGCTCCTTGCTGCACAGTGCCAGCTTCAGTATATTGTTGCTCAAGCCAGGGGATGAAATTCTGATGGGTTCCCTTAAGCAGAGTAGGAAGCTACCCACCTGCCACAGTCCTTCCCCTTCTTCCCTCTGGTTTACATATCCCACACCATTTTCTCCTGGCAAGTGCTATTCAGGTTACCATGGCTGAACAGATATTTCACTGGCTGGTTCCCAACAGTGAGGTGCTTTTCATCAGATCAGATGGGGGAAGCTCTTTAAAGGCTTTTTAGAGAAAGCAGCTACATGATTTCATGAAGACAGAAAAGCTCAAAGCACAGTGATAAAAGGCATTTTAATAGATCCATTCATACTAATACAGGAGATACTGTGTGCTGAAAACAGGGAAATATAATACTTTTCTAGCATGATAGGCCAGATTTAATTGCTAGCTTTGCTTTGAACCTGACAGCTATTACTATTCTACCAACTCCTGGATGCACTTCTAAAGAAGCTTTCTCATTTCAGATTTTTAAGAAGAGATGGTTGGATTTAACTATCAGGTTTATTATGTGTAATAGAAAAGTACACAGAATTAAGTCTTCATAAGAAGACAATTCCCCACCACATACACACCTGCTTATTAAAAAAGCTGGAGTGGAAAATGTCTTCCCTGTATTTATTTTTCCCTCCAGTGAAGAAAAAAACAATCAAAACGTTCAGTTAAAATAACGAAATCACTATTTCATATTCATTTTACCAGATGAGCTTTTCTAAGCCTTCCAAAAGATCCCCAAACATAGTAAAGTTGACTAAATATTGTATGTTTTCCTATAAAAAGGTAGAGGTAGGCAGATCACAGCCTTTCAAAAAATAATACAATTGTGTAGGGGAAAAAAAATAGCTTTTTCCACATTACTAGTCTAATTTCCTAGGGAAAAATATTAAAATAATTTGACCACAATTGGGATCTGATTGTGGTGTAAATACAATCTGATTTTTGCAACACTCTCACAATTGTATGAGAACATAAACCCATTTTTAATTCCTTCATTTGCAAATATTTTTAAAGTTATTGTTCACTTACAGATACTAGAGAGAAATTAAACTAAAAAAGGGTCTAAGGTTTAGTCTGACCTAGAAATCAACAGACTCAACGTGACCTGATTTTGTCAGTCAATCACAAATGGACCAAATAAATTGCCCATAATCTCAGATACACTGAAACACACAAGGCATTTGACTGATAGAAAAAAAGGAAACATTCTCTTTCACTTTGAAGACTTGAGATTCACATTCCTTCCCTCTTGAAACCTGACCACACAGGAGACGACTGGGTGAAGAGAAACACACCGGGCAGCTCCTTTTAGTCTACAAAGTGGCCACAAAACACATGAAGAGGCACAGATGTGAACTGAGGTATAACTGCATTTTGCATAGGCTAAGCCAGATGGACTGACTTGGCAATGGCTCCAAGTGAGCTGCACAGCCAAAATAAAGGCAAAACAGGAGGCAAGAAGAAATTGATATAATGGTATTATTCCAAAGCATATGCTCCCTGTAACCCTGGAACTTTTGGGGATAGTCTCCCTGTGCCTGTTGGATGAGAGCTGTCTCAAGGTGACTGTCAGTACTCTTCTATATCTTGTGCTGTATCAGACAACTCCCAAAGGCACTATCAGTTAAGAGAGGACTATGGTTCTTGGATGGAAAAGGGAACTACATATGCAAATTTTCTTCAGTTTTCTGCCTCAGGCTTCCTATGGAGTCATAAAACTAAGTCAACTAACCAACAATCCCCTCCTAACACACACATGAGACCACAGGGACAGCATGTGAAAAGACGAAAAAGATCCAAACAGGAATTGTCATGAAGGAAAATACAGCTCCACATACAGAGCACACAGCCCCTTCCTTCCCTTTGTGCTCGTTTAGGACAAGGCGTGCAATGCTGCAATTCACAACACCACAGTAGCCAAAGGCCCATTCAACCTGGCTCCCTTCATGGATAACACCAGACAATATCCTCTGAGAGGGTTCTTGAATAATTCACATCTATACCATCACACAGCACTGCTCATTCATTGGTGGGCACATCAAGCCTTCACACATTAAGAGTTCATGCAATTTAAGACGTTCCATTAGATGCACAACACTTTTGGGACAGACTGCCCCAAAGCCACTCTGCATCTGCGGTACTTCCCTGAACAGATGACATCGACAGAAGCATACTGCATTGAGAGGAAAACCACTGTATTTACATTATTGTTTTCTGAGGAGTTCATATCTTTTTTCTTTGGCAGTTCCACTATACTCCTTAACTGTTAACATCCACAGAAAATGTCAACATTCAAATCCAGCAAATATTTTTGGAAATAATTTATGCAAAGTATCCCTATTTCAAAATATCTTAATTTCCTTATTTCCATGTACTGAATGGCTGCTGAGTAGGAAGAAGAATATGGAGGAGAAGAAATTGGAGGAGGCTTTTTGTGTTATTATTATTGTGAAAAGTAAATTGTTTTAAAGAAATATGAAAACAGTATACTCAGGAAAAATAGTTCTCTGTTAAATGAGGGAATCTTTTCTCTGCAGACTTTGCATTACTGTAGGTATATAATAGTTTTAAATGTCAGGAGCCACCTCAATTAAAGAGCAAGTAAATTTGGCACTTAGACTCCCTAAGAAGTGTAATCACAGAAGGTTCTGTTACAAAGCCCTTTCAAGCATTCAATAAACGCATTAAAAACATGATGTGCTTTATCTGATGCACATATTCAAAAATGAAGTGCCCACATAAAATAGGAATACAAGTCTTTAAAATTATTATTGTCTTGTTAAAACATTTATCATTTTCAGATAGTGGAGTTCTACATACTTTCACTGAATGAAAAAAATCAAAGCCTGATGAATGTCTGGGAACAAATTTGTTGCGTAACCTCCAATTTTCTCCCACTCAAGCACTGAAATAGTTGGACAGCAATACAAAGACTTTAACTAATACGAAATACCTAAACTCAGGTCTACAGCTCCCACAAAGAGCATTTCCTACACATTTCTAGGAAGGCCTGTTTGCAAATGGTAAGGTACCAACTTTCTGCAGCCTTTCAGCAATTCCCAAGAGCTCAGACATATACTGCTTTTCATTTAAGCCTGCTTGTTTTTAAGTTTCTTTGACTGTAAAGATTTTTTATTTTTTTTTAAGAGAATCATTTCCTCTCTTTCCTGTAAAGCTCTAGATACTTGGATCACTTACTATGATTTCTTCATAACCAATGCAGCTGGATAAGTCCCATGTTAAGGCAATTACATGGAAACTCCCTTGGTATTGGGAAAACAAGTGGACTTTCACATTAGTTGAGGTGATTTTGATAATACATCCTTATATGGACTTATTGTTTCATCCTGGAACTCTCCAGGTTATAGTTTTAGTAACATCCTGTCCAGCACAGCATAAAAATTGTTCTGTTCTGCAGGGTTTTTTGTGGGTTGTTTTTCCCTTCCAAAAATAGCACTATCTTTTCCCTTCCACAATTCAAGATCAGAATTGGTTGATAGCACAGTGAAAATACACTTATTTCAATGAAAAGGATAGGTTCAGTCTCATGGGGTGAGAAATGAAGATGCATGAGAAAATATACTAAGGTGAAAGGGATAACGCAGACATGCTCCCTGCCCTTGCAGCAATCCCTCCTGAAGCTGCCACTAACAGCAATGTTGCCAGCCAGCAAAATGGTACATCACTATTATTAGCACAATGAAGGGGCACGATGGTTTGACTCTTCCTTATATTGGCAGCTGTGGTGAATCATCCCATCCAAAAGCAACTACTCCTGTTAATAAAAGTTACAAGGACATGCCTGTGTTGGTCTGAAGTCCAGTGCAGTAGAATCTCAGAGCACAGGAAAAGAAATCCAAAAAAAACCCCTTGCAAACCTCTCAGAGAAGACAGATCAAAACAGTAAACTTTCCAAGGAAGAGCAGCCCGTGAAAACACACTTATCTGTAACTATAAGAAAGCTTCACAGCAGTAGTTTAAATTGAAAAGTAGGGAACACAGTCAAACATTATATTTCATTCAGATCTGTGAACTTCAGCTTTCTAAGGAGCTAATGGAAATGTGAAGTGACTGATGCAAATATTTAGCACTAACTGACAGTTTGCTAAAAAGACTATCACATTTTTTGGATTTATGAGCTGTCTATGAATTTGTCATACCTTGATTTTTGACTAAATATGTAACATGAACTGAAGTTAGAACTACCCTGTTGCTCCCTCTGAAGTGAGATTTTATTTTTAAGAAAATTACAAGCTAGAACAAAAGAGAACAGAAGACAGAGAAGTGGCTTATCACACTCCTAGTGACTACAGATGCAAAGGGGTTAAGACAGTAAAACCACTAAGAACTATTATGTTTCACCCTCAATAAAAGCCAGTGGTAAAACCTTTCAGAATGGATTTTCAGACATAAATCCATGCAAAGTAAATGGCCAATGCTGCTGCTCCAGTGGGACATCACATCATGCAAGTAAGGAGCCGGATGACACGAGGTTACATATTCTGAATGCCACCACAGCTGATGCCCAGTGACAGCAGAAGTTTGATGGAGCCAAGCTGTTTGTTTCAACAAGCAGCAGAGATGAAAAACTACAGTGGAGAGAAGGATGAACTCACACAGAGGGAATGGCTCCCTCAGAGCCACGAGGATCCAAAGTACAGAGCACAACCAAACACACAGAGCAGAGCCAACAACAGCATGGAGAGGCGCCAGGGTCAGCAGCACTGCTTTGAGCAAGCTTCACACAGCAATAATTCTTCCAGCACAACCCTCCCCAAGGCCAGGGACTGTCATATCACATGGTAAAGTTTGCAGCCTTGATATAAACTTACACCCTGCAGGTGAATATGAATGGATGAGCATCCACAAACTTAGAAGGTTTTTAAGTGCTTACCATCAGAACTACAGATACCACACCCTGCACCCTCTGGAAGCGGCTGGCTTCAGCTCCTGCAGAAACTACGAGGTTGACCACCAGGTTGTGCTTAACCTATTTCACTTCTCACTGATTAACAGGAAGAGAACACTGCTCTGTTTTACCTGAGGCACAAAGCTTATGATCTCAGCTCAGTCTTTGGAGCAAGCCAGAGCCCAGCAGGCTCCAAGTGTGGTCCTGAGGATCAATGAGACTAAACAACAAGATGGAATAACCAACAGCCCATTTGTGCTGGCAAACACATCCTATGGCTGTGACTATGGTTATCCTACCTCTCACAGTGAGACCTAATGAATACTGTCACATCTTTGCTAGAAAGCTAAATACACACACCTAAGAAACAGTAATTGACAGGAAAACCTGGTGATTTAATGAGAAATCATCAGAAAGCCTTTCAAAATACAAGATGTCAATAATTATCAGAAGTACAAAGAAAAAGAACAGAAAGCTCTAACAGAAGTTGGGGCTTGGTTTGGTTGTTTGTTTCTTTTTCTTATTTTTAATATGGTCCGCCTTTCCACAAATCCAACATACCTTATATGCTTTTTGGTCAGCACCTTTTTCACAAAAGTAAGAACAGACAGTACACATCAAAGGTAGAAGTAATGCATAATTAATCTAAGAAAGTAGGTGTGTTTTCTCCTCTAGGCTCCAACTGCATGACAGGAAATACATTATTCATGAATGAAGATGATGGTACAACATTAATCAAGCCAGCGTGACAAGACAAACAAAGACCACAAGATGTATTCAACAGATACCAGTGTGCAAAAGTGATCAGCTAACTGAAAGGTTCACACAGAGTCTGTTTACAGAAAACAAATACTGAGGAGAAATACAGAAATAAGACTGAACTGCTTCAGTTTGCATCCTATTAAGTCTTGTTCCATTTGGGGAACAATCTTTATACAATACAACTACCAAAAAAAAAGTTCCTGGCTGTCTAAATAATTGCTATTACAAAGCAAAATTAATAAAATACAAGAGTTACAATAATTCTTTTAACAAACAAGAACTAACATAAGCAGGACATATATGAAGAATAATAATAAAATATTTTTAAAAAACAATGAATTTTTCTTTTCTCATAATGCACTTTTTGCCAAATTATAAACTTGGGGCTAAAGACTAAACACTTGCTCCTCTTCATATTCAAAACTGTTGTAAAAATACTCAGAAATGAAGGAACAGTATAATTTGAAACAGTGTCAAAAAATAGGAACACAATGTAAGTTGATTTGTAAGCAACTGAGCCAGTAAAATCTAGTTTGCTAGAAATGTGTGTGTCTAAGTTGTAGGAAGAGTTCAAACCTCAATCTGTCCTTCAGCAGGCATCTTTCTATCTGCCAAGGTGACCTAATGCCAGAAAAGGTGTAGGTTTATTGGAGATACCACCCTCTCACAAATGCAACCAGAATCACTCAAAAGGTTTAGAAATTAACAGCAAGAATGAAAGACATTCACAGAGAGTTGCATGCAATCTCTATTTTCTCAGAAAACCAGGCTAAAAATATATATGCACTGACTGCACATATCTTGGTCTTGAACTTGCAGTTTCTGTTACAAGACTGTACTGGAGACATGAGCCTGACCACACAAGTCACAGAGCATTGCTCTCATTCTGTCTGCATGGATGTATTTCTTAATACGGGAATAGAGATGAAGGGAAAGCTGTTTCCCTTAAGCAGTAATAGAAGGACACCCAGACTTAAAAAGCATTCATTTTCTTCCTAAGAGGACAAACACTGTCTGAAGCATCAGGACCAGAAAAATACAGTTGCTTTACAGAATGCAACATGACCTCTGCTGTCACCCCAGGGAGGGGGCATTTGGGCAAAGCACAGACTCTGCTCACTCATATCACCACAACCATCCTGTGTTGCCACTGCAGGGAGGCAGCCCAGGCTGAAAACAGTGTGAGAGGACAGAATGCAACCACTTCTGATGCTTCTGTCAGACCTACCCCCATCAGATGCCATTTAGAGAAATTAAAAGTAAAAAATATATATTTATTATACATTGCATAAAATTTTGTATATAGCATATATTTTATATATATATAAAAAGTATATGTAGAAAAATTCATATCTGTGACATTATAAAATCCACACACAGATCCTCATCAGCAATCAAACATGAAGCCAATCAACTGCTGAACAGCAATGACAGATAATAAGCATAGGAAGAAGCTGATTGTGTACCAGATTATCAAGGGCTAATAATGGATTTTTGCCTCAATATATTTTCCTAATTCATTTTCATATTCCTCATATTTCATATTCCTGGCTAAATATGAGACTTCTGCAAGGACTATACGTGTAGAACAGTATACAATTCTTATCCTACATATGAGTTGAGACAAAGGCTGGTCAGCTGAAACTGCCTCCAAGAGCCATAGTGATAGCTTTCAAGCTTGAAGTTCATGCTGGAGTTTTATGGTTACAGAAAATAATCTGAATATTCCAGAAATAGAACCGTCAGTAAAATTTCCAAGTGAAATTCAAGAATAAAAACTCCAAAACTATGGAGTCTGGGTGCTCACAAGCAAAGCAGTGATGAATGCAAGCAAAACTGAACATTTCTTTGTAATGAAAAAAATTATGCCTGAACCTGGTAAGTTAGAAATTTAGTTTCCAGACAACCTGCAAGACCCATTCACATTCTGAAGTATTTCAGATAATCCATTGGACATCATGAAGAAGAAAAAGTTGGTATTTAATAAGCTTCAGTGCATTTTTTTGATCACAAGTCATTCCATTCAATATAAACAGGATGAAGTTGTATTAAACTGTCATACTGATACCAGGAGGATAACAGTAAGGTGTTTCAATGCAACAAGCTACCATTCACTTGATATTCTTTGAATAAAAAGGTGAAAATGCTGCTGTAATAAGGAAATAACAGTCATGCCAAGACTAGAACCATCTGACAAGATATTCTGTCTTCACAGTAAATAAAAAGTTACCGGACATATTGATTTGCTTTCTCTGTTCCTCATTTTCTTCAGCCTTTTTGAGAAAAGACACTTAATGGTGTTACCACTATAAATGGCACCATCAGCAAATAACCAAGCTATTTGAAAGTCCATTTCATACTATCACTGCAAGCTCCAGAATTTGCTGACTGCATATGCAGAAAAACTGTAAGCATTTCTGATCTCAGTTGATTAGGAAATAAAAAAACATTCCTATCACTTTGCAGCAAGCAGCCAGAAGAGCAAGTATATTTTCAACAGTTTGTCCTAGCCATCAGAAGTGGAAAACAGACATTATCATTATGATCTCTTTTGTCTGATCTCCTTCAAAAGGTCAGGGAAAGACAAATTTTATGAGCTTGTTTCTGCAAAGCAATAAAGAATAGGCTATTGGCTTATAGAAAGAACAGCTGACCACAGCCTAAGTTAGACATAGCAGAATCACTACACCATTCAAAATGAATGGTGGGTTAGTTTGTAATTGTTATTAATTTCCTTTTTGTAACTCAAGATGTAAAAAGGAACACAATGAAAAGCAAGTCTTCTAATCAAACCACAGACAACTAATTCAACCACATAACTATTGATGCTAATCCACAGGAAATAGGGTAGTAAGTATAACAGGATCCAGTTCCCCTGCCGCACCAGGTCTCTAGGAGAGAAAAGGTCTGTATATCGCTGACCAGGCTGCAGGATGATCAGAGCCATTGTTCTTCCCTGAATCAGCACTGGGAGGGCAAATAAGAGTTTTCTGCCAGCCTATGAGAGCGTTCTTGAAAATACAGCAGATTCACTGAAGCCATTCATACCCATTGTGTGACAGGGCAGTCAAAACTCATGTTTAAGACAGCAGCTTTGTCCCTTGCCTTAACTGAAAGAAAAGTTATCAGAAGTTATGAAAATCCTCACATTAAATCCAACAAGAACTTGGAATGTAGCACTGGGGGAGAAAAGCAAAACCCACGCTTAAAACCAAAAAAGTTAAACAACTATATAGCTTTTTTTCCCCTACAAATTATTTCCTTAAAATACTGAATTAGGCAAAAAAAGTCTGTGATATTTCTAATAGTGTAAAAGTGTAACTTTAATACTGTGCTTCAAGAGCAAAAATCTACAATATCCTGCAGACAACAAACACATGATTTGATCCAGCAGCTCCTAGGATATGAATCATGGTGGTTTAGATATGAGGGGAAATCTTATTCAAAGTAGTTATATCAAACTGAAACACCCATCATTGTACTATTGTTTCAATCCCAGATGGTTTCTCCTCCTCATAATACACACATAGCACAAGAAGATAATGATAATGAGGCATGATGGCCAGGGAAAGGGAGGGTGAGGGGGTAAAGAAATAAAACTTCATCCTAGGGGGCAGGGATGGTGTTGGGGAAAATCCTGTCGTTTTTCAAGACAGTCCCGAACAAAAGGAACTATTTTTCCCTCTTACCACAACTCTTCTCACTTGATCCTGTTCTTTCTTGGGTATTTAGCAAACTTCATGTCAGGACACCTTGATACCTGACTGCCAGGAAAGAAATAATCTAAGTTTTCCCACATTACTGTAAAGTCCCAATAAAGTATAAATTAATCATTTTCATTAAAGGCACAAATCTTCCCTTCACCATACTACAACCCTGCACACCCTTTTACCCCCCCCATCACCCCTTCACTAGCCTCTGATGCCTGTGAGATAAGCACACCCGAGCAGACAGGCCAGCCACCAGAAGTTAAACTACTGATGTAATCTCTCTAGTAGCACTCTGCCCAAGAACATGTAACTTCAGTTTAGCCACTCCTGGGCCAGCACTGATAAGCTAATTTGTAAAATGAAGCAATCCATTTCTCAATGTAAACAGTTGTTTGGCTACACGGGTAACAATATAAACAAATGGATCTATTTATAAATCACCATTTATGCGTGTTGTAGAACAGGAATATTATGTTCCAGGGCAGAAGTGACAGCAAAAAGTCAAACAGCTGGTATCTTCTTCCATCAGCCTGCCCCGCTGACACTCTCTGTTCCAGTTCTATAGAAGCAATAAACACATGATGCAGGGCCTCATCTGTTTAGGAACAAGATACACTTGGTCTGGGGTGGGGGGGTGGTCAACCTCATTTTCGTATCTATGGGTTCTTACAACAGCTCAAAAAAAGTCAACGGCAACAACCCTTCAGCTCAGGGCAGGAAAAGGCGAGCCTTTACCCCTACTTCTTCCACCCCTGCAACCCAAACGATCCGGTTTCTCCCCAGGCTGCACACTCCGCTTGCACTAAGAGCACTGGCTGGGGGTGGCACTCCACAGACCCCTCTACTCATTATTCCCCTCTCCCCAAAGAACGGCTACTGCATTCCAGAGCACTGGGCTCTTTCGAGACGTTTTCGCTCGTTTATGGAAAGCCCAAGAGAGAGCACACGCGGGGCTGGGGAGCCGCAGTCATTACGCCCCCGACGCGGCGCTCCGCCGGCGGCAGCGCTTCCCGCGGGCAGCCCGCGCCTCGCCGTGCCCTCCCCGGAGCCACAGCGCCCTGCCGGCCGGGGGCTCCCGGCGGCGGGCAGCGACAGGGACACCGCCGCCGCGGGGAACGCCGGGCACAGCCCTTCGCGTAAAGGGGTCGTGGGTACCCCGCGCGCTACGGCGCCGCCTCACGCGGCCCCACCGGGGGTAGCGACGCCTCCCCACCGCCCCCGGAGGCGGCCCCGCTCCCGCCGCGGCGGGCGCCTTACCGTGCCGCTGAGCCCCTGCCGGCGCGGGGCGACCCGCGGGCGGTGCGCGGCGCTGTCCCGCGCTATCCCGCGGAGCGGCGGCAGGACGCCGCCGCCCCAGCCATGGTCTCCACCCCCCGCGGAGCCGGAGTGTGCGCGGCGGGCGCCGCTCCCGGTCTTTTCTCCAGCGGGGGAGGAGGAGGGTGGGGTGAGGGCGGGCGAGGGCGGGCGGGGGCGGGTGCGCCCGCAGCGGGCGGGCGCCATTAACGGCCGCGCTCGCGCCGCCGCCCACTTTGAAGCGGCCGCGCCGCGCCAGGCACAGCGGCGCCCCCTGGCGGCGGCGGGAGGCGCCTCCCGGCCCGCGGGCGCGGGGATCCCGGGATTTCCCGCTTGGCAGCGCCGCCGGCCCGGGCGTGCCGAGCCCAGCCGAGCCGGCGGCTTTACCGTGGAGCTTTTCATCTGATTGAAGCAATAGCACCTCGGGTTGCCTGAGCGTGATGGGCCGGGCCCGTAGGTCCGCCAGCGGCAGAGAGAACAACGGGGCTGGTTGTGCAGAGGAGGCGGGGGGTTTGTCTCGCCTGCCAGGGAAGGAAGGAGGGGAAGGCACGGGAACCATGACGGGCACGGCTGCTCTGCGGGAGCTGTTGGTGTCTGTGCGGAGCAAGGGCCGGCGCTCCTGCGGCGGGCAGGAGGCTCGGCACGGACCGCACCGAGCGGGAGCTGTCTGGCGGATCGACCCGGCGGGGCTCAGCCCCCGGGCGTGACACAGCCCCGCAGCCGCCCCGGGGAGTGACACAGCCCCGCAGCCGCCCCGGGGAGTGACACAGCCCCGCAGCCGCCCCGGGGTGTGACACAGCCCCTCAGCCGCCCCGGGGCCACACACAACCCTGCAGCCGCCCCGGGGAGTGACACAGCCCCGCAGCCGCCCCGGGGCCACACACAACCCTGCAGCCGCCCCGGGGAGTGACACAGCCCCGCAGCCGCCCCGGGGCCACACACACAGCGCGGCAGCCCCGGGACACACGGCGTCTCACTGCGGCACTGGGCACCCTCGCACCACCGCAGTGTGCGGGGGGAATGGCAAAGGGGGGTAAAAAGCGAAGCATCCTCTCACACGCAGCCAAATACTGTAAAAAGCTCAATGGGAGGTTGTCTAGTACGAGAGTTTACACCGAGCCTGAAGATGGAAGATGAGCTTGAGAAGCTGCTTGTGTTCAGTCTTCTAAATAGACTGCCTTTTCTCTCTTATTTACCATAACAGAAGATAATCTTATTTTTGTCCTCGGATATTTATGGATAGCTGTGCCTTTCGTGTCGGCTGTCATCTGAACAGCACAAGGTATTTGAACTGTCTTCTCCCAGCACAGGCCAGTCCACTCAGGCTTGAAACAAGTGCCTTTCATCACGAGGAGAATCACCATCATTGTTCTCCATTTCGGCCTAGATGCTGCGCTTGGCACCGTGCAAGCAGCCCCCCCACTAAATACAGACTAAATGTATCCAGAATTACACATCTCTTGTGAATGCAGCCACACATTCTGCTAGTATAGCTTATATTACAGAAAAAAACCAAAAAACTACAGACGAATTTAGGAAAATAGAAACATTTATTGAAAGGTGCAACATACTCATGAAATACTTAGCATTAATTATATTACACTATTACTCCAAAATTCATTATTTGTAACATTCAAATATATCAGCATCCTTCATGCTGAAAAAGAGGACATCCTAAAGTGCATCTTAAGTGACAATTTTATTCATTACCCAAGGTATAGTCACAATTTTTTCAGAAGTCATCTTCCCAAACACTCATTCTCTAAATTTTTTTTACAAATAGAAACAATTGTAAAATGTTAGTAGAATGCAGTGTCAGTTCCTTCCCAGTCCAGCATCTTTACCAAGCGCTGAGCTGCAATACTATGATATTATTCACAAAGATACAATTAAGCATATCTATGCTTATAAAACTTAAATTTAATCCTAACTTTTCAGGATCACAGCATACCCTGTAATCACTAAACCTGGGAGTAATCCTATTGAATTCAGTTTATTTTTCTAGTGCCATACTGAAGGGTAGCCCCTACCATATAATGAAAACCTAAAGTCCGCTTTTGGTCCAATATGAACTGTGCTTATAATTATTTATATTTTTTTAAACTAGATTAAGCAACCATACCCAAATTTTTGCTGTTTTACACAATAATAAATTTTGCATATAAAAATGCCAATAGATCTTCATTAACCTAAATGACTCTCAAATTGTGAATGTGAGATTCTTCATTTCCAATGTATACAACTCATATTTCCTTTGAAAAAGAGTATCACACAGAGCAGAAACTTTTTACAAATTATGTATGTTAACATTATGTTAACTATTTATGTATAATGAGGCGATGTGAAATCCATAACATTTTGAGGAAGTAAGAACATAGAACCTTCTTACAAAAGCCATCCTAAATGTCTGTGCATTATTTACTGGATTTTGACGTTTTCAGCTCCTTGTTTCTCTTGCAACTTCCTCTGTAGGCACAGAGGAAGCAAAAGAATAGCCCTTTACAGGGTAAAATGCAAAGCAAAGAATGGCAGGATTTCTGGATCTGAACGGGAGTTTGTGTACCTCATATCTGTGTGCTGTGCTACAGCTGGCATTTTCTGCAGAAGCTGCAGGGTGGTAGATTTTTTGGTACATTGATGCACTATATCTTTCCCCATGCTGGGACTGAGCCAGCAGCAAAGAAAAATGCTTCTTTTCTATCAGTGTGGTGTAGGTACTGAGGAAGAGACTAGATTTAATATTTGAGCAGGGGAAGTCAAACCCCAGTTACATAAATTTGCATTGCCCATAGAGCCGGGGAGAACTCCAGCCAAGGTCAGTGAAATAGCTGCCAAAAGACAGTGGGGTTACTGTGTGTGGGCCACATTTTAAATGTCACTTAGTGTTAATACAAGAAAAAAAAATACTGAGATGTCAGTGTCTAGGAAATGTTGTGACTGCAAAATGCAAAATACAGAGGGACAAAAGAGCACAACTGAGTATATTTACAGTTAGGATAGCAAAGACAGAAACTGAGGGAATTATAAATGGAAATATGCTCACATTGTACTCAGAGGAGCACTTTCCTTTACACTGAAGTAACAGCTCCTACTTAAGCATTTTTCCCCTTCAACTTGGAACATGTATTAGGTGAATGCAAAACATTTATTTCAAAAACTTCTTAAAAAAATCAACTAGCATTTTCAAAAAAATGAAAGAAGGTGTCATTTTCTCTGTGTGGTACATTTAATGCATGCTGGCTCCCAACAGCTGCAAATATTTAAATGTGTGAGACAGTCCAGACATTGAGTTCAGTGGACAGGATGAATGAGTAGTGCCATCTCACTTCTGCTCTGTGCAATGCCTATTCCCATGCCCTTCAGACAGAGGGAGGATGGGATTAGCCAAATTTGAAATAAATTTGAAAACCTGCAATTATAAGCCATAACAATTGCCAGAAAACTAAAAATGAGGGCAGCACATTAGATTATTTTTCAGGTTTTGGGGATTATTTTATTTTATTTTATTTTATTTTATTTTATTTTATTTTATTTTATTTTATTTTATTTTATTTTATTTTATTTTATTTTATTTTATTTTATTTTATTTTATATTGATGCTACCTGCTCTTAAAATTAAAGGTAGCTCTCACAAAACCAAATTTGTTTCATTTAATGTCTGCAGGTTTGTAACCAGCAAGCTAATTAGTTACTGACACAAGCAACATTTAAAACAAGGTTGCTTGATATATGAACTTTGTTGTTTGTAGTGCCATGGCTTAGCAAAATAAAAAGTTACTATGCAACAGAAGATACATGTTAGGTTGTTCTACATAGTATTAATTAGTTTGAGAAGGAATCTTCATCAAACTGTATGCCCACAATTCAAAAATAGTTTAAAATAGTAAATCAGTATTTGCAGCTGAAAGGAAAATAGATATAGTAATAAAGTGAAAACAATGTTTTACTGTAAATATTTGTTAGAACTAAGGACATTGCCAGTGTGCAAAATGATGTCGTTTATCATTAGATAAAATGTATCTCTAGGTTTTAGGATGAACGAATGCAATATTTTTTCATGCCTAAAAACATGTTTTTACAGAAAATTACATCCCCCAACACTTTTGCAAATACTTGTGTACACAGGGGAGAGGGAGAAGATGCTGTTAAAATTATGTCTTAAAGAATAAAAATTGCCGATTTTTTCACCTTGATTTCCTTTTAAATACATTATTATTTAATTTAATGATTCCTAGATTCTGACCTTCTATTACTCCTGAAAAAAGCAGAGTGGTTCCAGAGGCCTGCCAGCTGGCCCTCCAGTGATCTACCCAGGAACTGCAATCCATCTTTTCCTGAGAATCAGCAGAATGCATTCCCTGCTAAGCATTTTGACTTCTCCATCATTAGAGCTGTTTAGAATGAATTAGAGATTAGGGTGTTTTTTGGTTTGTTATGTGGCATGCACACTCATGTAGTATTTTATAAAAACAGTTTTCCTTTAAGTTCTTGGTCCCTTAGACTAGAAAGTTTATTTCAGAGATCTGTTCATGTGAAAGCTCTGAAAGTATTTGGTCATGCTGAAGAAAATAATAGACAATGTAACCTACACTTAAAAAAACACGTAACATATTCATATGTTCACATGTCAAAAACACATATTCATATTCATATGTTCATAACACATAGAGTTATACTGAACATCAGTCTGTGTAAAATACCAAGTGTAGTTAAAAGCATTGGATACAAGTATACACTCACCTATAAATACACACCTATTTTTGCAGAATGCACTGCCCTAACTCAGTATATTGAGTTACCAGTCCAGTTTCATATCAGCTTTACTCCACACATACTTTCCTCCTCTTTTTAGGAACATCTGCTCATCAAATCCACTGAATTTTATAGCTGCTTCTACACCAACATCCAGGATCGATTTGGAAGGTTCTTTCCGTCCATTTCTACAGTTTAGAAAACGCATCTGGAATGTAAAATGGATAAGATTATAAAATGTTAGAAAGCCAATTTGCAAAAGCTTCATTTTTCTACAGACTTAAGCAAGTTGCACTGCAATTCCACAAAAGCCTATATAAGTGCATGATGAGGTTCACTCTAGTCCTTAGAAGGCTCAGAAATTCATGGTTAGACATGTGACATATCTTAGCAGGAACAAGGCAATATCATAATTGAAGATTCAACATTGGCTCTTCAGCCATGTACACTAAGTGGGCACTCTGAAGCTTAACTTTCAGGGCAAGTTCTGTATTTTTATATTAAAGAAAAAAATGAAGAAAAGATGTCCTGCAAAACTAGACATCTACACTTTAAGATTTGTGATGCAATAAGGGTTATGCATGCAAGCTGATGGCAACTTCTCCTTAGGTCATCCTATATTATAGTTCACAATATGTCTGATGGGAATCACATCTGTTCCTTGTACTACATGGTAAAATTATTTTATGGACTGCAGAGTAAATTTAACTGGCTATCACTGTTGTATACATACATATATTAGCATACAAATACCATGTATCAAAAAATACTTACATATTCATCCAGAATGAGGTATGAATCCCTCATCTGTAATAGATCAAAAGAAAAAACTAAATTAATATACAGATCAAAATTCCATTCTACTAAAAAATAAGGGACAAAAACTACTATTCATTCAAAGTCTAATACAAATCTTTGAAACAGTTGCTGTATCACCACTATTTCAGTGAGCTTGGATGAAATTTATAGAAATAAATGATAGAACTACTAAAATAACTTTATGTATTAATAAACCAGTCATTCCTGGAATATGACCATTCCAACGTTTAATTGAAATGTGAGTCCCCATCTGAAAAAAACTGTTTTAAATAATATCAAAGCTTTCTATTAACTTCTACACCAGAAGAACTTAGAGTTTTGCATGCTGGAATGATTATGCCATTTTCCAAACCAATGACATGGATATTTAAACTGGGCTGTTTAATTATTACCCCACCAAACAAAGGTGTTCTCTCAGCTCAAAGGTAAAAAAAACCTCAGGTCTGCACAGAGAAATATGCCAACAGCTGAAATAAGACAGGTTTGCTTAGCCAAGTGGGCATGCCCTAAACCCCCCTTAAAATTCTCTGGGTAATTCTCTGGTAAGCTGGAGTTTGCTACTTTGTAGAACAGGTGTCTGCCTTTCACACAGGTTTACCAGAAATCAGAAACAGTCTTCTGGAACCAAACCTACCATGGGAAGCCTAAAAAAATAAATGTAGAAACAGCTCTAGGCTCTCCTCTTAACCTTTGTCTGAAGAGTGCTCACTCCCACCAAATGCCTTAAATGCTAACTGCACAGCCCCACTTTTATGTCTTACATAGGAAAGGCAACCCAGTCTGCTCACTTGGCCTCTACATACATTAACAAGTGAACTGTAAATAGAATCTTTATGTGTGGAGAGGAAAAGGAGCACAAGATAGGAGATTTAAGGCATTCCTGGACTTGGTTCAATCTGCTGTTTCTTCACTTAGTTCAGAAACTTCCCTATTGGTGAGCCTTCTAACTCTCCCCATTCCATGCTTAGGGTCTGTAGGCATTTACAAAACGGCCTGAGCTCTACCCTTAGGCAGCAAAGTCCTTTAGTGTGGTTAATGTAAGCTGGATGGCAGCTGATTAAGTTAATTGGTATGCTCTGCAGGAGCACAAGGAATCTTTTCCCAGATAAAGAGCCTGAGCCTGCAATCCAAAGGAGTTCAGACAGAAAATGTTAAAAATGCTACTTTATTGTGAGAGGAATTACCCAGAAATAGTATTAGTTGGCCAATATAAGGCTGCTTGGGATGCTGTTTTATTCATGTGGGTTGATAATACTGGCATAATGTGACATCACAGTCAATCTCTATTAGAAAACTATACTTAGACTATAAAGTGTGTTTACATTAACTTTGAACCTTTTCAGGATCTTGTGTCCAAGTCAGGGAGAGTACTCCCACTGGAGTCCACAGGACTGGGAACAATGAGTTTTAACTCTTCTGCTAATATGAAGAATTTATTGCTTTGTTGTCAATGAAAAGCCTTAAAGAAAAATAAAATCTTGGTTTCCACCATAACAAAACCATGACAAAGTTGCTGATAAAGTTGTGCTGCACCTCTTCTAAGCCACTATTAATAGGGAAAATATTAATCACCAGGAAAGTTTCTTGTTTCTTTCAAATATTCTAGCATTATTTAAAAATAAAGTTACAAAGAGACGGTTTAATTTTTACCTTCTGATTAGATTCAGGTACCAAACAGGAGACATCTTTGTGGCGATCCAGGAATCGATCAAAGTCTTCATCACTGATAACAAATTTTTCTGCTTCCCTTAGAGCATCCTCACCACTGTTCTCTCCTTCGATAAGCAGGCACTGGAATACCTGAACAAAGGAAGCACCTGGTTAAGACTTTATGTTCTCACTTGCCTTGAAGAATAAGAGACTTCAGTCTCAGTAGCAATGTCTTTAATTTTTCTGCCAATGGAGCCAAAATTACACATCTTGTGATAACTGGATAACTGAATACTCCACAAAGGACAGGGTGCAGATTTATTTTTTGTAAATTAATATTAGAGTTCTAAATGTCATAAACTATGATTTTCCTTACTATCTGAGATAGTAATTAATTACAATCAATTACAGCTTTTTTGGCAGTTTGTTTTGGGTTTTTTCTGAATAATTCTGTGTGTATAACAATATCCATGAGGCAAATTATGAGAAATAATTCCTATATTTCTGTCACATTATCTCTACCCATTTTCAAATTTATTTCTAGTAAAAAGATCATGATATGTATACACTAACCTCTAATACTCTATAAGAGAAAATTAATATACACTTATATCTTGCTAACAATGATTTCAATATATCAGTGTTCAGTAATTTTTCCTAATTTTCTCTACACCATAACATATTTTCACATGTTAAAGTGTTTTAAAAATTAACTTTCTGTGTTAATTTTAATATACTAAAACAACCTAGATCTATACACACTGAAATAATAATTTTCTGTACATAACACAATGAAAAAAAGATTCTTGACCTACTGGACTCCATTTAAGTGCAGAATGATATAGAACCTATCTCAGCAGCATGCAACATTGACAAGAAGGCTCCTAACACTGGAGCTGGAGATAAGACTCAGGTCAATAGAGGTTCAGACAACTCCAGGACTTTATTTTTACTTTTCTTTGATCAAGAAACATGTGGTATATACTACTTTCTTACCTTCCAGCGCACAGGGTTGAGTGCCTTGATCTGCTCATTCATATCTTCCTCAACATTGAACCTGTTGATGACTGAATTTATTTTAAAAGCAACAGCATACTCTCGGCACCACTGTCTCAGTTTATGCAGATTTTCCACATGGTTCTTCTTTCCTTGACGACGGCCAATTAAAATGTTGACATCCTCATCAAAACTATCACATGAAATTGCCAGAATATCTAAATATTCACCTAAAAACAAGTTTTAAAAATTAATATCCAGTCCATCAACTAAAAGCTGCTCACTCTCATTTCCTTGTCATCTGTCACAAAATGTCATGTAAATGCAGTTCTGTGGAGTCATCTGATCAGCCACAAAAGCCACATCAACAGCAGCACCAAAACACGTAGCTTGTGTGTGTGTTTGTCCCCAGCATTATGGAGACACGTGGAACTATTGCTTTATTGCACCATTATACCAAAGAGCTTTTTTTGTATAATGCCTATGTTCACAACAGATAATCAACACTGTTTCACTGATATTTATATTTGGTTTGCATTTTATAAGAGAACCACTATGAAACCATCTCCCACTCACCCCCAACCCCATCCATGGGTCAGGCTGCCCCATGGGGGCTCCCCAGCCCTGCCAGTGCAGTTGTGCCCAGTGGTCCCTCCTTACCGTACTTCTCGAACCACAGCTTTCTGATCAGACTGCCATTGCTAACGATGCTGACACTTGGGAGCTCCAACTCCTGCTTGCAAAACTGGACCAGTTTGCCCACAAATTCGCCTCTGTCCTGAAGAAATGGTTCTCCTCCTGAGAAATTTATTTTCTCCATTCCTAGTGAAGGACCAAAGAAGGATGCTATGAACCTGTGCTGCCCATTGCCTGCTCCTCCAGCTCAATACTACCAATGTCCCACGGCAGTGGGACAAGGGACATCCCCAGGTGTCACAGTGAAGGTGGCTGTGACAAACCTTTAAATCTCCTGATTTCAGGGCAGAGGGTGGCAGAAAAATAAATAGGAGTGGGAACAATGGTTGGAACTAGGAAAATAACACCTTAATAAGGAATAAAAGAAAATAGGGACAATGCCCCAAAGCCAAACAACAGTAACCAGGGAGAGCTCCGTGGGGGTGACCAACCACAGACAAGACAAAGGAAGGCACAATGATATATAACCTTAGGGAACGAACATTCTAGTAGCCTGACCATATAGGGAGCAACGTTACCCAGTCTGTAACTGACACATAACTTATTTAACGTAATAACAGAGGGGTATCTTAGGAAAAACTTTCAACTCAAACAAAACATTCCCACAGCTTCATATAGATAAGTGGTTTTTCAGAGGCAATAGTCGGCTGGCTGGTGGTCCCCAGCCAGGATGAACTCTATACTTCCATACCCAGGATAGCTTTTTCGACGGCACTTAGTCCTGCGGGGTCCCCCTTCCCCGGTTCCCTCCGGCCCTGCCTCCCCTGGACTCACCTGCTTCCTTGAGCATCGCCAGCCCCCGCTTGGCCTCCTCCAGGGGCAGCACGAAGGAGGTCTTGGCCGTGTGGAAGCAGAAGCCGCACTTGTAGTTGCACTGCCGGGTGAAGTGGTAATTGACGCTGGTGGGCGTCGGGGGCGCGTCGTCCCATTCCTGCTCCCTCTGCGGCCGGGGGGCCGAGTCCCGCCAGCCGGGCAGGGGCAGGGACAGGGGCAGGGACAGGGACAGGGGAGCCAGGCTCCAGCACAGCGCTCCCAGGCGCCCTCGCAGCGCCGCCAGCACCGCCCGCCCGACGGACAGCAACCGGGCCAGCAGGGCCAGTTGCATGGCTCGGCTCGGCTCGGCTCGGCTCGGCTCGGCTCGGCTCGGACCCTGTGGGATGCGCTGCGGTTTTGGACCCGCCTGAGCACGGTTCGACTGGACTTGGTTCGGCTGGGGTCGGTCCTGCCGGTCTCGGTTCAGTTCAATCCGGCTCGGCTCGGCTCGGCTCGCAGGCTGCAGAGAGGTGTCCGGTGCTCCGCACTTAAATGCGCCGTGACCGCCTCCCGTCCCCTCCCCGCCCGTCCCTCCCCGCCGTGCCGGACCGCGAGGAACCGCTCGGTTTCGTTTTCCCTTCTCCCAGAAGCGAAACTTGGCACCGAGTGGCGGGCGCGGGGTTTTCCTGCTCCCTCCCCGCCCCACTCGTGACCCCAGGGTCCCCATGCCCCGGAGCCGCCTCTCGGCCACGGCCACCGCAGAACCCGCCGGCTGCCCGGGGCCGGGAGAGGCTTTGAGCACCTCTGCGTTTGAGCAGGTCTAGCACCCAGGACCGCTTCTAGTGTGTGAGGTCTCAGTGACTTTGGGTCTTGTGAAACTCTTGAAGCAGGGGGAAAACTGAGTTTTTATAACTGTGCTGCACCTTTGTCATGCATTCAAGAGCTCCTCTAAGTTTAAACAGTTTTGCATGGAGGAGCAACCGAAGTTAGGGAGCCTGATGACTTCAGATACGTGAAAAGAAAATAACTGCAGGCTCTTTAATTCTTGGTCTCCAATAATGCACCTCAAGCAATGCTACTGCACCAAGTTGAGCACATGGTTAGCCGTAACAGCAGGAACAGTTGGCAGCCTGAGTTGTGACATTGGCGGCTGCCCACTCATGGTAACACCAGGAGAGATCAGGACCAACCTACCAGTTTCCATATTCCTCAATTCCTTGGTGGTACAACAGGTAATGCTGGAGAAGGAGCCCCTCCATCATAACATCAGTTGTCATCTTCAGTATTCCACTGTTTCCAGACACACCAACAAGTTTGTCAAGAATTTTCAGCCTCACTGTGTCTTCAGTCAGCCTGTCCTCACTCTTGTGAGGGCCATTTAATGTCCCCACTACTTCCAAGGTACGGAATCATACTCAAATATTAACACCTTCCAACTGCATGCTGTCAGTGGCCTAAAATGGAGCTTCCCTCACTTCCATTGACCGTTGAGTATTGGCTACTGCTGATGTAGCCAAGCACTCTTGCCCTTATGTTCTCTTCTTTTTATTTATCTTTTTTTTCCCTTCCAAAAAAGGGGTAGAACTATCTTCACCCTGTGCAATTTTCATGGGAAACAGAACTTGCTTGCAAATAAGAAGTGTTAATTAGTCACTGGCTACCATCAAATTCCTGTCATCCTTCCTTCAGTTTCACCTTAGAGGTGATCTACTGGCTGAATAATGTCTGGATCAGCAAAAAACAGAAGAGTTTTTATTGTGTGAACAGTTTTTATTGTTGTTTTTATCAGCTGTTCCTTGCTGGAGCAGGTTCATACCAGTAGGGCAGGATGGGAGACTTCCTGCTGTGTCCAGCTCCAGTAATGCCACCTCACAAAGGTATTGCTACAGCATGGTACGAAACATCTCACTTCTGAGGCTTTCCAAATTGTCTCAGAGGCTGTCAGCAGAGATTATTCCAGCCGGAGTTAACCATGGGCCCTTCCAGTTCCTTAAGGTTTATGTAAGACACAAGCTTAAGGACAAAAGCAAAGTATTCTAATAAATAAACAGTCTGTCGATCACAAACTTGAAAATATAATTTGAAAGGGAGTGGACAAGACAATGCAGATTTAAACTGAAATCTGACATTGGAGTTGCTAATTGGTAGCTTCAATATTTCAATTAATTTGGAGGATTCTGACATGCCCTGTTATCTCCTCACTCCATATATCCCTTCTGTTGCACGGTAGGAGCCCTATTCCATTTCTTATCTTCTCTCTTATCTTTTTCCCTAAATGTTAATCAATGTAAAACCAGCACAAGCCCCAATTCAAATTCCTTTCTTTTCTCATTCATCTCCCTTGTTCATGTCAAGTTAAGCCAATGCAGGTGTAGGGACTACAGCCTTTCTCTCTTCTTTGAGATGGAAGGCTTGTTACTAGCCCTGAGCTCGTTGCCTAGTACCTCAGCTGGCTAGAAAAATTAGGTTCAAAATACTTAATTTCCAAAGTCAGTAAAGAACCCTTGTTGATTATCAATTTCTCTCAACACAAGATTTACATCTGATACCTAAACATTCCAAAAACATGTCAGAAAAACACTTCTCAGAAGTGTTCATGAATCAGAAAACTAAAACATTAGCATTTTTTGACTGTTTTACTTTCAAAACACAGACGTCTCTTTCAAGGAACAAAACATGAAGAAACTTTGCACCCAAAGCTTCCTGTTCTTTGTAATTCTATCAGTGCTTTCTTAGAAAATGGCAATTATAGTTCTTTTTACTTTTTGCCTCAATGAAGTATGATGTCACTCTCTGTATTAGTGTAAAGCCTCACAAAGTAAGCCCAGACCAGGATGTGCTCCCCCCACATGTACAAGTCTCAGTTGCATCAAGAAAAACACTCATGTTTTACATCCCAGACTGTCTTAGCACACAGGCTCTGTGGTGAGGCCTTCAAGAAAACACAAATGTGCATTTTTATACACAAGCTTTGAATCTACAAGAAATATTGCAAGAAAGAACTGTAATACAATTTTCCGTCCTGATTCTTTCTGGAAGAATCTCAGAAAAGCAAGCATAAATGTTCTTTGAAAATTGTAAGAAATATGACTTCTTCCTCTAATTTTCTACAGAAGCCATCTTACAGTGGCATGATGGAGTCCCAGTAATAATGTTTCTGTTCTCCAAATTTGTATCTAACAACCTTTCAAAGATTAATATAATATTTCAAAAAATATCGAATAATGTTATTAATGGTGCACTAGATAATAAATAAGTACACAACTAACAAGGAAGAATCCAAATGGATAAACATAGATAATGCTCTCATGCCTAGTTGCTAGTTAAAACAACTATATAACATTTATCTAATTTATGTAATTTTGTATTTTAAATAAGTATATTGCTTTCTCCAGAGTAGATATTTGGCAGTTCCAGTCAAACAGTATCTTGCTAGGCAAACCAAACTTCTGATACAAACCAGGAACATAAAAATGTTTAAAGCAGAAGTCATATCACACCACCTGGAAGGGCCAGAAATGGTCCACGGACAATCATGCAAATCATGCAAATAATGCAAATAATGCAAATCATGCAAATCATGCAAATCATGCAAATCATGCAATAGCAGAGGCAATTTTAGCATTTGATAAATGTATTACTGCTTGCTCTAGTCTCAGCTGAAAATTCTCTCTCATTGCATCTGCAGCACTATAAATGCAAATCTGTCAAGGACACTGTACTTAGAGCGACTCAGCTCTCCTTGGGATGCAGAAATCCAAGGGGAAATTACCAAGCCCACATGCAGTTAAGTTATGAAAGACCTATGAAACACACAATACAAATATAGATATAGATACAGATTAAGCACATTTGAAAGAAGTCCACCATGGGCCCTTAATCGTGTATATGTGATTTCCCATTTAGGAAGTATTTAAAAAGATGGATTCTATGATCTAGGAAAAGATAATAGAATTGTAGAATGATGGACTACCAGGTTGAGAGGGACCTCAAGGATCATCAGATCCTTTCTTGACAAACCTATGTTGAGAGAAGAATCTGTGTCCTTTCTGTAGCCTTCCCCAAACATCCAGCAGTGGCCACTGTCATGGGCAGAAGAGGAATCTCTCTTGGCCTGACACTATACTGATGTCTGTGTTCTCATGATCTTATCCATGAATCTTTTTCTTTACTGGAGGGCCCTGTACTGATATTCTTTAAAGTGTATTCTGCATCAAAAGAGACGTTTTATTTGCATGTATTCTATATATCTATACATTTTATGGGCCTTTGACTTAAGTTTTTTCTGCCTGTGCATCAGCTGTTTACTGGACTGTACACTTAGATATATTTTTAAGTTACAGGCTAATCAGTTTCCGTGTTGATGGTTTTTTTTTGTTTTTACACTTTGTGTGGATCAAAATTTTTAATATTTATATGGCCTCTTGTTGTGTCTGTATCTCATCCCTGTAGCTCTATGTAACACAGTGGACACTCAAAGATGTGAAAATGCTCCTGAACAGTGTTTTGTACATAATTAGCACATTTGTTCTTCAACATTGCTTCATATTATTCAGAGGACAAAATTATAAAGGTCCTTGTAAAGAGGCTGAAAAATGCTTAACATAGGTTAATTTCAAAACTGAGTCATACTGTCTCCACTGATTAAAAATACAACCAAAGGGCAAAAAAGACAATTGTCTTTTCCTATATTTTCCTATATTTTTACTTGCAATCTGCAAGAGGGTACTTTTAAGTAATTAGGCAGGAGAACAGGCATAATTGGCCTGTTATGAATGATCTCATAAGCACATTATAAATGAAGGAATCACCACCAGCTTGGCTCAGGAATGGTTGCAACGAAGTTATATCAAGGCAGTGAGACAGGAAAAGGGAAAAGGAAAATGAAAGTAAGTGCTTTCTATTTGTTCAGCAGAGAAGAGAAAGGCAACAGTAGCACTGGAGAAAAAAACAAAACAAAACAAAACAAAACAAAAAAACCAACAACAAAAGACAATAAAAACCAATAACAACAAAAAAAAAAAAAACACAAAAAACAAGAGAAACAAGCTGAGAGCTCAGTGAGGGAAATGGCCAGCTTTACAAGTGCTTTTGAAACGAAACTTGGCTGCAAGTCAATTGGACCTCAAGCAAACAAATGAACAGAAAAGTGCAGATAGGTTTCAGTATAGATAAAGGTGAGGCAGTGCAGATACAAAAGAGTCATTGAAATCTTGTGTACCTGATGCTGAGCTCAGCAGTGGCACTTGTGCTCGGGAAGATCTTAGTCACTGTTGCATCTCCTCTGAAATCAACGGCTCTGTGGGAGGCAGCAGAGAAAAAAAATCAACTTAAAGCTTAGTATCACCCAGAAACAAGGTAGATTTCATTACTCTGCTGGTCTCTGAAACTTTGGTAAGTGTGAGCAAACCCTGACTAGCGGTCCAGTTCAGGTATCCACATCTTGGCAGGACCTTACAGTTAAAGAAGTTATCCTTGTTTCTAAATGATCAAGGGTATGAAGCAGTTGCCTTACCAAGGAATGAAGGCTGTCATTTCTGACATGAAAAAGCTGGAAGGGGAAATCTGAGTAGGTAATAAATAAATAAACTGAATGTTGAATTATTATTCACCAAAATCAGCAATATTATTAGAAGGAACACTTTTTATAGGTAGGGTGTGAGTTAAAACTCATAAAATTTTTATGCAGCAATAGCATTTCTGGAATTGGAGACCACAGGGGTTTGTGGAGGTAGATTGTATCACAGAGTCAAAAAGAGATTTAGGCAACATCATGAGCAAGGGTCCACAACAGGTGCTGAAAGGGGCAGATGAAGATGTACTGTATAACATTCCTAATTTGGTGACTGTGAAGGCTGGAGGACCACAAGGACTAGGAGAAGGGACCATGGATAAGCCAGGCATATGTACAGCATGTCATTTTTCCAGGGAAAATATTGGCTGAGAAGACCTCCTACTCAATGCATATTATTATGGTCTTAAAACTATCTATTGGCTTCCTGTATAAAAAAACATGTTTTACCACTTGTCTTCTGGTATCCATACCAGATGCCATAGCCATGTGTTTGAGTGATGTGGAATGGTGCTGGAGTTCTCAGGTATGAAACAGCCTAAGAAAAAACAAATTAATTTTAGTACATGATGCTGGGATTGTACTGAAGAGCTTCCAAGGCTATGTTCCCAGTTTTGGCTCTGGCCCAGCCTTCCATCAGCTCCTTTGGAATGGGAGGTTTCCAACTAGTACAGATGATTTGCAACTGGTACTTCCTACCAGCTGCTCCCCTCTCCCTGCAGTTACACTAAGTAGAGGGTATTTGTGCAGTGTTTGAGATGCCCAGAGGAAGACAAATTTCCAGGGAATTTCGTATAGGGTATATTAGTTCAGAAAACATGTTTAGAAGTTTAACTTTAGATATCTCTAAGTCACAGTTCTCCAGCTATTGGAAAAGAGAAGTTTTCTACAGAGATGCAGATTCTCCAATATTTTAAGTTAGAATTTTTGAGAACTCAAAAACTGCATTTTGAGCAATGTTACTCACAGGACCTGTCACAAGACTAAGTCAGTTCTATTGTTATTTGAAGTGCTTCTGGTTCCTGCCTCTGTGCTGATGAAAGCTGAAATTGACCATTGCAAAATTATGAGAACAGGCTTATAAAAGTCCAGTTTACTCCCAAAATTATTTGTGTCTGTTGGTCTTGTTATCAAGGCACTTAATAACCAAATAATGGGGTCAAGTTACTGATATGCCTGACAGCCCAGTGCTGTTTGGGCGCTGCAACTTAACAAAGTAGCTCACTTTGGGCTAGGACTTGTCTGTCATTTTGGGCCAGTCCTAAGCAGTGGAGCATATTTGCACTTCTATTTTATTTTATTATTATTTTTTTTTTAATTTTACATTTGTTTTTAGACGATCACAGGATTCAGCCACGAGAGCCCGTGGGAATGTGACCCTTTGTTGCTGGCGGGCGGGCAGACCGGATCCCGAGGCCGGGACCTTTCAGCCCGTGATTGCTGGCGCCCATCCGCGCACAGGGCCGTTCCCCGCGGGACCGAGCCCCTTCAGCCCGGTGCCACCGGCGCGGGGCGGGCAAGGCAGAAGGGCGTTCCGAGGAGCTGTTCCTTGCTCGGGGCCGGTCCCTGCAGACCGGCGCTTTCCCGGCCGGCCGGGCCAGTTTCGTTTCCCGCTGGCTCCTCCTCCGCTGGCGCCACTTCGCTCTGCAGCTAGCCCGGCTTTCGGCTCCCGGCTCCGGCTCCCGGCTCTCTGATCCCGGATCGGGCTCCCGGCTCTCTGCTCCGGCTCCAGCTCTCTGCTCCCGGCTCCGGCTCTCCGCCCCCGGCTCCCAGCTCCGGCCGCGGGCCCGGCGATGCTGCGGCACTGCGCCCCGGGGTCACCGCGCTCCCGGCCCGTGGTGCGAGCCCTGCCGCCCTCCGGCAGCGCCCTCCGGCAGCGGCTGCGCCAGGTGAGCGCCGCGGGAGCAGAGCACACGGCTGGCTCCTCAGCACCGTGCGGCGGGGACGAGGGGCAAACGAAGGGAGGGCAGATTCTGACCAGATGTAAGGAGGAAGGTTTTTACGATGAGGGTGGTAAAATACCGGCGTAGGCTGCCCAGAGAGGCGATGGATGTCCCATCTCTTGAAACATTCCAGGTCAGGCTGGACAGGGCTCTAAGAGATCTGATCTAGTTTAGGATGGTCCAGGGCACTGAATTGGAGTCGGACTAGATGGCCTTTAAAGGTCCCTTCCGACCCAACACATTCTGTGATACCATGACCTCTCCTTGCAGTGTGCAGAACGGATCCCAGAGGCTGAAGCAGTACTCGACCTGCTGGAGAAATGTCCAGAGCACCAAAAAAAAGGAGGTTTTCCCGTCATAGTTTTTGAGGGGCTGGATGCCACGGGTAAGAGCAACGTGTGGTTGAAGAATCACAGATGAGAAATTGTTGAAAGGAGCATCTGCTATGTTTTATATTAGGCATAAGACTTTAAAATAATATAAAAAAAATCTCAGAAACCTGTGACAGATAAGAAATTAATAATTACAAATGCCAATCTGTCTTCTCTTGTAAAAGATTAGTGTATGCTAATTTGCATTCAGTGGTTTAATTCCTTACCTATGCAAATGAAAGAATACTGGACAGTTTTCAAATAAATAAACTAAAATAGTGTTGGTCTGGAAAATTGCCAGCAGTTTGTCTAAGAGAGAAATATTACTTGCCTCTGACTAGCTTTGTTTTTTAACTTGTCATTTAAAGAGAACTGAAAATCCTCATAAAAAGAAGGAATTGGATGACCAGCATGGCAACATTCACATAAATTGCAACCTAGAAAAATATTATGAATGAATATATAGGGAAATTAGAAATTAATATATAGGGAAGTTGCCATGAATATGTAGACAAATTGCCATGCACCTAATGCATTTAAAGGAGTGAAGACTTGAAAGCAGGCTAAATGAAGGGCTGGAAGGCCCAGAGAGCAGGAAGGGGAGTAATAATTCCTGCAACCAGACTCAGAATCATTTTCCACTGGAAACCTTATGACAAGATGCTCAGGTTACTTATTCAGATGTCAGAGCCTGTGCTCCTTATGAACAGACAGGAGAGTTTTTCAGTTTTTAAAACTCAGGTGTGTCTGGTAAACAATATAATGAATGTTTCCTTCTGTAAATGAAATGTAGGCAAAACCACAGTGACCCAGGCTGTTAAGGACACCCTGAATGGAGTTCTGCTGCGGTCCCCACCAGCCTGCATCAGCCAGTGGAGGACTGTATTTGATGATGAGCCAACACCCATTAAAAGAGCATTTTATGCTGCGGGTAACTACATTCTGGCTTCAGAGATAGCGAAAGCATCTACTCAGGCACCTGTGATCATAGACAGGTTTGTGTATTTAAGAAGCCTTCTTATAGCAGTGATATCATACAATTGTTCTATGTTACAAGCAGTCAGTGATTGTGTTTCTTCAGAGGTTTTGTTTTGGGTTTTTTTGTAGTTTGTTTAGGGTTTCTTTGGAAGCACTCTGCAGAAAGATAAATATTATATCTTCTAAAGATAACACTTATGATAACAATAAGATGGGGACCTTCAATCAGTGTAATACTCATAACTAGATTTAGGACACATGAAAATTGTTACATCTTCAGCTAGGAATAGTGGAGGCACAGATTGTGCATCCTGAGCTAAACCAGTGTTTTGTGACAAATCAGAAGAGACTGTGGGCTGCTGGTCATGGCTGTCTCTGAGATGTGTCTGAGATATGGGTGGATTGGAATGACTGAGTTTTAGGTACACTTACTCTTTGTGAATTTGAAGCCAGAAATATGCTTCCCAGTTTTTTGGGTTGGTTTGTGTTATTTCTGGTTTTCCCTAACTGTAGGCAGTCTACAATATTACTGTTAATAAAAAAGTCTAGATGTACTTTGAACCCTCTGGCTTATTTCAGTAGGTGTAGTGTAACCTCTTGCTACCACACACACACACACTCATATGTTGTTTGCATGTGAGTGCTATTTTCAACCACCCTCAAATCCACTGAGATCTATCAAACACAGTGCCTTGTAGTGGGGAGAATGTTAAATACAAGTGAAATTAGTAACATTAGTAATGCCTGGGTTCATTCACAATTTTGTGAAGATTGCATGTTCTCTACCAAATTTATTGCATTAAGTAGGATGGGAACCACAAAAAAGGGACTCAGAGTAAAGGATTTTGAGATATATTATAACTTTTTTGACCTGTCTCAATAGATAAGGATACTTTCTTTTGATAGCAGTATCTGAAACAGTGGTTACATAGTTTTAATTAATAGTTCACATTAACTCTGAACAGTGCACTGAGTATTATCATTGATAAGAAATTACAGATAGCACAGAACAGTTATTTGGATTTCCCTTCAAAGCCATGGTGTCACCTATCTCATCATTATTGGCTTGTAATAGTGCCAACTGTCTGCTATATTACTGAAGAATTAATGTTCTCTTTAAAATTTCTCTTTGTATTTTCCTGGCAGATACTGGCACAGCACAGCTGCCTACACAATTGCCACTGAAACAAGTGGGAAAGTCCAGGACCTTCCACCAGCTCAAGATGAGGTGTATCAGTGGCCTGAAGATCTGCTTAAACCTGACCTTGTTCTTCTCCTGACTGTTGACCCTGAAGAACGAGTCCGGAGACTTCAGCATCGGGGGCTGGAGAAAACAAAGGAGGAAGCTGAGTTGGAAGCTAACAGCTTGTTTCGCCAAAGGTACCCTTTAATGGGGAATAAGAGGCTGGAGGCAATCTTGGCTCCTGTGGGATCAATAACAAATGTGCCTCTCACATTATTGGGAAAAGAATTTCCTTTGTCTAAGCTTTTGTTTAGTTTTTGGTTTTTTTGGAAAGAATGCATGGCTTCCAGGGAGGGTAAATTCTGCCACTTCTAAATGAAAGTGTTTGAAAGATACAGATGTATAATTTAACTGTCCTGTAAAGGACCTTTGAGTTAAAATACTTCTATTTTGCTTTGCTGCTTTTATTTTAGCATCTTTCTTAGTGAGGTCATGAAGGAGATGAATTTAAAAGTTCCAGGACTGGGTGGCAAGAAGTGAAAACACACAGCTTCCCCAGGAAATTCTGGAATTGAGCTCAAGATTAATAGAATAAAATTTAAACATCCTCTTGTAGATGTATTTTGTTGTGCAAAGTGTGTCAGGTAGCCAATACATTCAATGGAGCCTTTAAAGTGATTAATCATACCACTCGTTTGGACCTCTGTGGTATAAACTTAAGTATCTAAAGCCTTTTGACATGAGATTGCTTCAGAACCCATGGACACTTTTTCTGGGCTATGAACTGGAAGCTAAATGAGATAGTTCAGAGCATCTCAAGCAGTACTGGGTACATTTACTTAAGTAACTGAATGGCACCCTAGGTATCCTGCTTCAGGATGGGCTGAATTGCTGTCTAGGCTCTGCCAAATGTATTGATTAGATCATCTTTGTCTAAGGTGAAAACTCAAATACCCAATGTTCATGTAGATACCTCAGCTGAGACACCTGAATATTGGTTTCCATATCTACAAGCAAGGCTGAAATCTACCTTTAGGCTTTTACATTTCTGGTGATGATAGACCTTAAAAATAGTTATTGGCAACAGCCAAAGTGGCTCTACAAAGGGGAGATTTTGCCTGAAAAATTCAACACTGGTGGTTGGGAAAGAACAACTGATGACATCTGGCTGGACTTCTGCAAAGTGTTTGACAGTGTCCCATCTGACATCCTCATCTTCAGGTTGGAGAGACATGGATTTGATCGATGGACCATTAAGTGAACAAAGACTTGTCTGGATGGCAGCACACAAGAGTTATCAGCTTATTGCCCACATGGGAACCAGTGACAAGTGGCGTCCCCTGGGGTGGCTACTGGGGCTGGTATTATCCAGCATCTTTTTGGCGACATGGACAGTGGAAGTGAGTGCACCCTCAGCAGATTTGCTGTGTGGTGCAGTGGACGTACTGGAGGGAAGGGATGCCATTCAGAGGGACCTGGACAGGCATGAGAGGTGGGCCTGTGCCAACCTCATGAAATTCAACGAAGGGAAGTACAGTGTCCTACACCTGGGTCATGACAACCCCAAGCACATCTACAGGTTGGATGGAGAAGTGACTGAGAGTGCTCTGCAGAGAAAGACTTGAGGGTGATGGCTGATAAAAAAACTCATCATGAGCTGGCAATGTGCACTCACAGCCCAGAATGCCAACTGTGTCCTGGGCTGCATCAAAAGCACGATGGCCAGCAGGTTGAAGGAAGGGATTCTCCTCCTATAGACTGCTCTTGTGAGATGCCACCTGGAGTACCGAATTCGGTGTTGGTGTCCCCAACATAAGGACATGGAACTGTTGGAGAAAGCTCAGAGGAGGGTCACAAAGTTGATAAGAGAACTGGAGCACCTCCTCTATGAAGACAAATTGAGAAAGGGGGGCTGTTCAGCCTGGAAAAGAGAAAGTTGAGTGGACACCCCTCTAGGTTCCTCATAGGAACCTTCCAGTATCTGAAGGGGCCTACAGGGAAAGCCAGAGAGGGACCCTTCATCAGGAACTATAGAGGTAGAACAAGGAGTAATGGATACCGATAGAAAGAGGGGAAATTTAGGCTAGGTATTAGGAAGAAATTTTTAACTATGAGAGTGGTGAGATACTGAAACAGGTTGCCCAGAGACACTGTGGTTGCCCCAACTCTGGCAGTGCTCAAAGTCAGGTTGGGTAAGGCCGTAAGCAACCTGATCTGGTGGGAGGTGTCCCTGCCCATGGTAGGAGGATTGGGACTAGATGATCTTTAAGATCCATTCAAGCCCCTTAACATTCTGTGATTCTGTGGTTTCTTAATTTTGACAGAAACTGTGTGGACACAGCTCATACAGTGGGACCTGCGGAGGGATGAGTTAGCTAGGGAACATACTGCCATTTAAGAGTCTTTTACATTTTAATTCTGTTACTTCATATTCATGTCAGAAAGCCTTTGGTTGTTTCTGCCTCTTAATTATGTCAATCTGAATATGAGAACATCCAGAATCTTCTTTGATTTGTCTTGTGAATTCTGTCCTGAATGGCATTATGGGAACATAGAAAATAATATTCACATCCTCATTCACACCCTTAACGACAAAATGTGGGAGAGTTCTGCTTTATGCTTATAGCTTAAATGAGGAAATTTTCATCCTGAATTTTATCCTGATATCAATCTGGTTAGTTGATCAGAAGAAGAGGTTGAATGATATGTCAACTCTGTAATCCAGTGAGTCAAAGCTGAGATCATTCAATGAATATAACTACACAATGCAATGCCATATAGTTCAGAGATGCCTTAGCAGAAACTGAAAAAAAATAATTCAGGCGCTAGAAGCAGACTGTCCACTCTACTTCTATACCTGACTGTATCCAGTGATTAGCTGTAAAGAAAGAAATACTTCATGCCATGCCATGTTAATTAGGCTGGAGCTCTGGGAATCAATGTCAATGAAACTATGTGCTTTGAGATTTACATTGTAATAGTTACTAATGGTTTGTTGCTCTTTGCAGTAGATTTCATTCTTAGCCTCAGATCCTCTATCCTCTGTCTCTGCAGTGTGAGCACTGTATTTGGAGACTGATGTCTAATTTCATTTCATATCCCTGCATTATGAAGTTTAATTTCTCTTGGTTTGTTTTAGAGTTGAAGAGTCATACAGAAGGATGGTGAATCCTGCATGCCAAGAGGTTGATGCCAGCCCCTCCAAAGAAGAGGTTCTCAAGACTGTTCTACAACTAATTAAGAAACACTGTGCTTTTTGAAAGCAACTTTTGTGTAGTAGCACTTAAAAGATACTTTTTATTGCCCCACTGGCTTTGGTACCTGAAAATGCACAGTGATTTTTGTCTCACAGAAATACTGAATATGGTTTTATTCTGACCACAGTAATCAGTGCAGGTTATCTGTTTTGTGGTTGCTATTGTACTTTTCTGTATAAGGCAAAATGCTACTCATGTCATTCAGCATTCTTAGTAAAAAAACAAACATACTGCAGTCCTGCATGAAGTACCTCAGAGTGCTCTCTGACACCAGGACATTTTGACATGCTATCATGTTGCATCTTCATCATCAGGAGAACCTGTTCCCCAATCCATTGTGTACCAAAATTTGCTACACTGCATCAGGAGCATTAGATGCCCAAGGAGAGGCTTATATATCATCAGCACTAAAACAATAAAATTATCATAACATTTAAGAACAGAAAATCCAGTGCCCAGTGTGGTGTTTCTTTGAAATAGAGGATGAGCAGCTGTTGCTATGATGGGCATCCTGGAAAAAAACCTGTTGTAAATGACTGCCAGTAAACACCAAGGGCTGTAAATAATAAAGTCCAAGTCTGTTTATATATGCAACTGAAATATCAATTATTTTCAGAGGGAAACCAGACAATGCCAGCAAAGGAGAAACAGAAACCTGAGGTGAACCCAAAATTAACAACTTATAAATGATCACCGAAATATTTTTTACAAAACCTTTTCTCTATCCAATTAATATTTGCTAATGAGAACTAGTATTCTTTTGAGAGAATGTAAAATGAAAAACCACAGAGATTCTGAGCAGTGGGTATGATTGCACCTTTTCAGTTAATCTTTTCTTTCTTGTGTGGGTGTTTGAACAGGCTGAATGGGAAAGGCTACATCAAGACTTCAGGTCTGCAAAGGCTTATTTTCACGTACATTAGTTTAACTATTGTTACTCTTAAGTGTAAAACTAAATATATGGATAAGCCTTTGTGAGGTCAGAAATAAAGCTGCATTTCCAGAAAAAAAGATCTGAAAATGTGAATTTGTTTTAAAACACTTTTACTTACTTTTCTGTTTTTAGCAAGTGCAATTATCAATGAATCCATCCTCTAAATAAAAATATACTTAGTACTGTATTTCCTATAACCGGTCTGTATTTACAATGTGATAGAAAGAAAAACTTCTAAAAATATATTTTATTCACACTGTTTAATGGTTTTAATGTTTTAATGGTTATTAATATTATTAATATATTGTATCATTTATGCATTCTATAAATTTATAAATTTTAGAAATAGATGCTGTTTTGTTTGGTATATTATTTGTATTTCAGCAGCCTTTGGATTTGCCATACATGCAGACTGAAAATGCATACTTGTAGGTGCTCCAATTATTTTAGAAATTATAAAGCGTTCAGTTTTTCAGTCCTGAATAGAGGAAATTCTTATATGGAAGACACTACTGCATATTAATGATCAGGGTGCAAATACGTGCCTGTCCTAAATATTGTGTAGCCTTAGCTTGTCCAGGTGAAGGATTACGCTGCCTGAGAAACGCCACCTGCCCTTTCTCCTTACACAGACTTCCACATGAAGCCAGACTTTCTGGGTTTTGATGCTGGGTTCTTAGAAGTGTAGGGTTGTCTTTGAAATGGTGCTGATAACGTATGCAAAAACTGACATCAGGCATTATTAATCACACAGATGTAGAATATATTCATAGTTTAAGTTTTTCTATAACCCAAAGCTAGTGATGCAGACTCGGAGAACAACAAAGCAAGGTAGACAAAACAAACATTTCCTTTCTCACATCTTTATTAGAATTAAAGGTCTGCAAGAAGCTGTGTGCCACATGCAGGATGTTAATGTGCAGAACCATACTTCCCATTTCTGTGGCATTTCTGCCAGATTTTTGTCCACAGTGTCTAAAAAGACTGCACTTCATTTACATTTAGGACAAATCACAGAATCAAAAAAAATGGCTTAGGTTAGAAGGGACCTTAAGGATCATGACTGCTGTGGGCTGGGATGCTACCCACTGGGTCAGGTTTCTCAGGGACCCATTAAATCTGGACTTGAACACATCCAGGGATGAGGCATCCTCAACTTCTCTGTTTCAGTGCCTCAACAGCCTCTCAGTAAGGAATTTCTTCCAATTATCTAATCTAAATCTTGCCTCTTTTAGTTTAAAACTATTTCTTCTTGGACTGTCACTATCTGCCCATGCTAAAAGTCACTCTCCCTCTTGTTTATAAGACCCTTTCAGGTACTGGAAGGCTGTTTTAAGGTCTCCTCAAAGCAATCACTTCTCTGGGCTGAACAGCCCCGGCTCTCTCAGCCTGCCTTTGTAGGAGAGGTGCTCCAGCCCTCTGATTACATTTGTGGCCTCCTCTGGACCCACAGAGATGTTCAAATGATGTCAGTGACTCCTGGTACACAGGCAGGTCTGGGAGAGGAGCAGCAGGAATACACAAATGGCCGTCCCACACCCAACAAGAGCATCACCTGGGTTAGAAACTGACAGAAACATTTTCTAGACAGTTTGATGTCCACGAGAGGTCAGGATTTTTTGTTTAAGTGCTTGAAAGGCCTGTAATCTTCAAGTATTTCCATGCAGATTCAGAAATTTAGGCTGTTCCTTGGCAGATTTTTTTTTTTTTCTGCAGCTTTGGAGGGTGCTCGCAGTGTCAGACCTCGTGTGTAAGGGAGGTTAAGCCATGACACAGCGCTGGCCCTTGGCCACCGGCCTCTGCCAGGCAGTCCTGAGTGTGGTCAGCCCACAGAGCATCCCTGCTCACCTGCAGCCACTCCACACTGGACACCAGGAGCTTGCTAGTAACAGAGAAGGGCTGCTTTCTGTCAGTCACCCTCAGGAGAGGAAACATGCCAAAGCCTGTTTCATTTATTACTATCCCAGCAAAATCAGTAATTTGATATTTATTGATTTGCTAGCTTTAGGATATGGTCCTGCAAAGACTCTGATGTTACAGTCCTCAGAGCGTCTGGGGCATTAGGCCAGTAAATTACAGAAACTGAATCTCAAGCTTTGCAATTATTCTGTTAAAGCCAGTGAATTCAGCCCTTAGCGAAAAATAAATGCAATTTGTAAAATTCAGCTGTTTCTTGAAGGACCAAACGGTACTTCTCTCCTTGTCAGATTAAGCTTTGTGTACTTTTTAGTTTATTAAAAAGAATTTAAAATAAATTTTTCAAGAAATTCTATTTTTATTATTTTATTTTTTCTATACTGTGTATTTTATTTCACAGAACACACCATGGTTTTTCAAGCGTCTCTTTTCTCATTTTTAATCTCATTTACTTCAATTTTTTTGGTCTAGAGGGGGATAGATGCTAAAAAGAAATGGTATTCAGTTGCCTAAACATAGACATCCACAGCAGTTAGTCTCCCTAAGGTATCTGAGATGTCTGCGTGGGGCTGCCAGATATGACACGAGACATTTGGTTGAGCTGTTGATCTGCAGAGTGGCAGCTGGAGGCCTGCAGGGGTACCATATGGTGCCTAAAATGGCACTATTCACCCATTTAAACAGTGAGAGGGTTACAAAGCAGCAGTGCAGCCTCTTTGGGTTGTGTCTACGTTAGCAGGTGGCCTGGAACAAGTAGGGATGATCTGTAGCACAGAGGAGCTGGCACAGGGGACCCAGAGTGTGCCCTCCGTGTATTTCAGAGATTTATTTCAGACCAGCTCTAATCTGGTCACATTGACTGGCTTCATGTTAGCAGCTGTAGTGCAATAAGTGCACTCCCACACCAGATCTTTTTTGTTTAGCTTTGTCTGGATGGAATCCAGTTGGTAGATGCCAGGACTGTTTCAGCACATGAAACAAAGCATGGCAAGGATGGGTGCTCAGGAGGAAAGCTGCCACAGCGCTCTCCTGATCCAAGGTGAAGTGCTAATGTGGATGCATTGTGTAGAAGAGATGTAGACACAACACAGATCTCTTGGAAGGATTTCCTTGGAGTCAAAACAGACTTTGGGGCTAGTTTCATCAGCGTCCTATTGTGGATGAAGATGGAACATGCTACAGCTCCTTTTGGTCCATGTCCTTGGCTTCCTGCCAGATATAACCTCTGGACAGGTGCAAAGAGTGAATTTTGTTGCTTGTTTGACCCCATTCTCCCATAGTGTGAGGTTCACCCAGTGTAGCAGTAGTGAGTGCTGCTGTCAATATGGGAGGTGAGGAAGCTACTTGAAAGCAAATACCAAACTTCAGTGAAATGTAAGGCAGGTGTTTAGCCATTCCCCTCCTAAAAACAAGTTTGCAAGACAATTTCCCCAAAGTCAGATGCAAGGAGGCGACATGCAGGCTTTCTCAGAAGACATGAAATGTCTGTCTCCACTATAGCTACAGTTTCCAACTCATGATTTTAACATTATTTTCTGTAGAGTTACCAAGCAATTTTATATACAAACTGATATTTTATCAAGTAGGAGTTCACTAGTGCCTGGAGCTAGCACATGGAAGCTAGAGAGGCCAGGTCTTCACTAGGTTTTCTTCACTGTACTGTGTCTTTTCCACACAGCATTACCAACTTATAGAAATTTGTCTAAAACTGTGCATGCTGCCTCTTCCATCAAATTCTGCCTTTCCAGAGGCAGGGCAGTCAGGACACTCAATGGGACTTTGATGAAAGGAAAATTGTCTCTCTCAAAGTTCAGGATAAACAAAGCCCCCGAGGAGTTTTTATTTTTATTTTCTTTTTTTCTTTTTCCTGCTTGTTCAGTCCCAGTTACCATATTTTATTAATTCGAATAGTTGAAGAAACTTTTAAGTTGTTGCTGCAGGGGGCTGCACTGACTTTGATCTTTTAAATAGAAAGCTTTGTTCAATAAAATTAAATCAGCTCTTTTGTAAAGGCAAAGATCATCACCCTCTGGCTTAACTTAACTAAACAGATGTAAGGTTTATGTAAATATGCAGTCAGTGCAATATGAAATAAAAACTACAATACCTTGCCATTAGTGTAAAAATGCTTTTTGTATTACCAGCTGGCCAGTCATGACCTTTTGTTCAGCCATAAAGCCAGTGCATGTCATGTACTCCAAAGCAGGGGAAATAGGATGAAAAATGCTATGTCTACAACTTCATTGCTTATGAAAACACTCAGACAGAAAAGATGCACTTTAAGCATGTGGCAAGTACAGAATGAGTTCCAGTAGGGTAATTTACTTTTTCTGCTGCTCTCCCCCTCTCTGGAGCCAGCGACACTGGTGAAAGTGCTATAATTCTATGTGATCCCTGCCTCTATAGCCACCGTCCACCCTGCAGTAGCCAGAGGGGCAGGGAAGAAATTATAGCGTGGAACAGAAGAACTAAACCAAGGCTCTTTTCCTTGCTGAGATGGAAGGTCAGCTTTATTCCTGGGACCTCGTGGAGAAAGAGAGCAAGAGGGAAAGAGGACGAAGTATTGATAACGCATGTCTTTTTGAAGGCAGGGGAAAGAGGGTGCATTACATTCACACAGCTAATAAGGAGAACTGGGGACAAAGAGATAAGGGAAAGAAACTTACATTCTATATTTCAGTGGTACATTCTCTCAGGTAATACCATTTTTCTAAATACATTACAACATGAAAGCTTAATGAAGGCTGCAGACTTCCTTGGGCTTTCATGAAAGATGTTGTAACCAAGTAGGCACAGCTTTCCTTGAGAAGACAGAAAACACTAATTTTGAAGATGTTTCAGACCACATTTCACATCTGTAAGTCACCTGAGCCAGTGCTGAGGCTTTTGTTGGTGTTACAGGTGCCACACCTTGAGAACTGTGCTTAAGACCCTCACTACAAGAAAGGCATTGAGGTGCCAGAGTGTGTTGAAAGAAGAGCAACAAAGCTGGTGAAAGGTCTGGACCACAAATCCTATGAGGAGTGGCTGAGGGAGCTGGGGTCATTTAGCCTGGAGCCTTGGCGGAGATCCCATCACTATCTACAACTGCCTGAGAAGGGGTTGTAGTGAGGTGGGTGTTACTATTTTTTCAAATAATAAAGTAATGGGACAAGAGAAAATGGTTTTAAGTTGTGCCAGGAAAGGTTTAGATTTGATATTAGAAAAAATATCTCAATGGAAAGGTTTATCCAACTTTGTAACAGACTGCTCAGGGAAGTGGTAGCCATCCCTGGAGGTATTTTAAAAATGTGTAGATGTGGCATTTGGTGCTGAGCTTGGCAGCACTGGGTTAACAGTTGGACTCAGTGATCTTAGAGGTCTTTTCCAACCTCAACAATCCTATGATTCAATGACTCTGACCATTTCCAAGTAAGTCTTCCTTGACTCTGGTGTGGGTCAGACTTGGAGGATTCTGGAGTGGTAATGATGCACCAGGCTAAGGAGTCTCATCAGCTGATGGAAGCAGATTTCACAGTATTGACACACAGATGATACTGCTGCTGTCTCTGAAGTCTGGTCTGTAACCAGATGCACATATTCCTTGTTCCCAAGCAGCAAACTTTGGGGTCAATACTCCAGTTCATGACTGCAGCTACTAGAAACTTGCCTTTATCTCCTGTACTCCAAAGTGGCGCCAGACCAAGTTTCAGACATGCCTGATACCAGTCTTGTCCCTCCAAAACAGAAATCCTTAAACACCTTAAGACCTTTATTGTTTTCTTCCAAAATTAGATGCAATGCTTCTGCATCAGGCTGGCAAAAGTATATCTGCAATAATATTTTAATTTGAAAAATTGATTCACTCTACAACAAAATTTTGCTAGAGTTGATTACCTAAGTGTCAAATGCGCCATATAGACATTCCTTGGTGATGTAGTTTGTGTATCATGTATGTGTACTATGTGTGTGTGAATTACCCAAACAATATGGGTTTTGCTCTGTTTTTCCAATTTCCACGTGAGATTTATTTGTTAAATGGAACATAGGTTATTTTAGTAAAGGGAGAGTACTTGCAGTTAGCTGTTATTTAGCAGTTCACAGCTTCTGAACTGCTGCTAGGTTTAACTGCTGCTAGGTGATATCTGAGATCAGAAGCCTTGAAGTGGATGTGACTCTGCTTCCCCACGGCACTGCAGCTCAGCTCCAAGCACCATTCCCATATGACTCTGGTAACACAGCAAAGAGTTCAGCTCTAGAGTTCATCTACTTTACAATTGCAGCTGCCTCCTCGGGGGATGCATCATCTGTGCAACAACTGCTCTCATGGCACTGTGAAAATCCTCTCCTTTTTCTGTGTGGGAGTTTCACTGAGCAGACAGCTCAGAAATGATCAAAATTTGGCCTCTGCCTAGGAAATTAGGACTTAGTTGTAATTCAAAGGAAGCACCTATATCTAGCTTTGCCAGCAAGCCCCCAAAATAGATTCACTTTCTCAAAGTTTAACCTTAGGTAGAGATTTCTTGTTTTTTTGCAAAGGCTTTCCTACAAGTCTAATTCTGTTGGGAGAAAATATGTTGTTCATGTAAGTCTCCAGAAGCACTGGATCTACAGGGTGGATTCTCAGGACAATTTCACAATTACTAGAAGGGACACATGTGTTACCCTCATTTTTTAAGGGCAAAACAAAAGAGCAGCTGTAGAACTGTCCCAGAGAATGGAGCAGAATGGTCTGCAGCCAGTTGCATACACAAATTCAGCCAGCCTACAGAGCCCTGGGGCACTGCCTTAGAAACCAAATCAAACAAGATTGCAGGAGGCTGGAGAAAGCCCCTTGAGGAGGACAAAGGCAAACAGGAAAAGTCTCCCAACAGAAACAAAACAACCTGGGACCTGCTCCAAGTTTGCAGCCCACCAGACAGAGTGGAGATCTGAGTTACAGGAGAACCAGCAAGTGCTGTGCTCAGCCCATGCCATTATAAAGAATGGGAGAGGAAATAGAATGAGACAGGAAAAATGAGTACTATTCTAACAAAAGGCAGGCTCAAAGGAACATGCATTTTCCTCCTGAAATGCCATGCCACACAAAGTGCAGCAAATATCCCATACAAAATCAGCAATGGGAAAAAAATTAAGAAATTGCAAAAAGTAGAGGCATTTTTGTTTCAAAAACTCATCATTTAGGATAGAATGACACTGATGCAAAACTGAAAGGATGCACACCATTCTGAACTGTGCACATGTGTACCTGTGCATGGGTATGTGTGCACACATGGGAAGGCATAGGGAATTACATCTGTCTCTAAAACATGGCTTTGTTATATGATGGGTATTTTGTTTCAAGCCTGGAAGTTTAATTTACATCCCTAAGAAATGGCAGCTGTAGGTCAGTGGATCCCAGAAATTTCCCTGGGCTGCCTCCCCTTGGGTAGGTCACTAGTCGGGAGAGGTGATCCATGCATCACCTGATCCGTGCAAGGGATGTTCCAGTGGGTGCAATGATCTGCATGAATAGTTTTGGCTCTCTAGCCCTCAATGTCATCCAGCACACTTCTAAAACCACTGTGTATCTTCCTCAGAAAGCACTGTGATCTGTTAGTAAAGCATGACTTTCACATATAGGAGACAAGGCTTGTGATTTCCTAATCTTTTCTCCACAGAGTTACAAGAGCAAAATCTCTTATTCCCAAAGCAATTTCAGCCTGACTCTTACCAGAGAAAAGAGACAAGAGATTGAACCTTTGAAGGCAGAGTAAGGACCTGACCTGTGGTTTATGTTTTCTTGGAGTGCATTGTGACAATCTGTTGTATACAGAAAAAGCATTTCTGTCCCTGTTCCTTCAAGATAGGTGAGTGAGTCCTGGACAGGCTTTTCACTGGAAGGGTAACACCAAAGTAAGGTTGTGCTTCTGGGCAGATGTGAGTGGTCCATCTGATAGCAAGGAGGACCTAATATGGGCCTTCTTCTCAGTCTTTCCACTTTGATATTTTTGGAGACCTTTAAGCTGTGCATGATTTCTGTAATGAGTTCCTTGATCAAAGTCTACACTCTGCATGTAAAATGCAGATACATATTCAGATTTCTGACTTCATCTTTGGAAGACAGAAAAAAAAAAAAAGATGTGTTGATTAGTTTTTAGAGAACACCAGCAACAGGCATGGGAGATGTATTCTGGACAAAATTAAAACTCTTAAACCAAAATTGTAGCCCAAGGAAATGATCAAGAAGCTTTTGAAGCTAAACTTCTCTCATATCTCTCCTCGCCTTCACCTGAGACTACAAATGCTGAAGCAGTAAAATATCTTGCTCACAGAGGGGTATGTATCAATAAAAACACAGCAGGCTTGAAAGCTTTGCAGGAGGCTTGTTCTCACCATTGTTTCACCTCTCTGTTTGGGGGTTTGTTTTTGTTTTGTTCTCTTCCTTACAGCTGTACTTACTGAGAGAAACATGAATATATTGCAGGTAGTGTTGAATCATATCCTGCAGGAAAAATTGAAGAGGTGAGTGATTTTAGCGTTTCCCATTGCCAGGTTAAGGAACAGAATTGGAGGTATTGACATAAGAAGGGGTGAGGAGATGACCAGTGGGAAGGAGGAGTTGAAAGATTTCTGTAATCAAGCTCTTTGTTCTCATTCCCATTCTGCAGAGAAACATCTTTTGGTAAATATCAACCTTTGCTTCACTTTTGTTTACAGTATTGAAAATAAGCAGGAACGTACTAGCACACTGCAGGAGAAAACAATCATGTCCTTTGCTTCCAGCCATGCCAGTGTATGGCCAGTTGTGAGAGGGAAAGCCTGTAATCCAGTTTCAGTAAATCAAGCACAGCTGGGGCATCAGCAAGTCTGTGGTTTGCTTTTGTCCCCTGGGACTGGAGTTGTGTTAATGCTGCATGCACAGCCTGTGGAGCTGGGGTAAGTCACAGAAGTCTGGATCAGGGTCTGAGCTCCTTCAGAGGTCACAGCTGCTTTGGCTGGGGATTTTGGGTTAGGCTCATTACAGATTATCACTCTGAGCTCTGGTATTCTTTCTCAGTGTGGAGTTAACAGGATCCACATGGTGGATTTGGAATCTAATATTCAGATGTGGAGAGCCCTGGGCACTAAGCCCTGATCTTTAACAGGAGCTGTGCACATGCTGAGACTTGGGCTAGCAGGTCCTGTGTATTGGTCAGCAATGAGAAAGTGTCTCACTCTGTTTCAGACAGTGGAAGGGGTTTATAGCCTCAAGGTATACTCATTTTAAAACACTTCAATAAGAAGAATCAAATACATGAAGCAACAGAGACGTATGGGAAATACTTAAAGGAATTTCAAAGGACTTCCCCTTCTCATAATCTGTTCTATAGTATAAAAGGGCATGGAAGGAGCAGCATTTCATTTAGACAAATAACTTATTTATTTTGTCAAACCTTGTCCTTTGTAAAGGCTGTCTGCCCACCACAAACATGGATCTCAGATTGCATGCTTTGTCCATCACTGGCTCCCTGCCTGACCTCTTGATGTCCACGGTGATCTGTGCAGACACTCGAACAGGAAGGAGCACTGCCTCTCGACATTAGGATCTTTTGTTTTGACCTATGGGAAATGGTATTTTAGAGCGAATTTTGCCCGAGGCAGGCTCGATAGTATGAAATCCTCTCCTTGCAGGACCATGGGGGCCCAAAGGGAGATGCAGGGAACTGGATACTGCTCCACAAAGTCTGTGAGGAGGTGGGGAGGGAGAGCAGAGCCCCGGTGACACACAGGAGGTGCCCGGATTTTGGCAGGCACCCGAGAGATCTACAGAGCCTGAGGCTTCATCTGCAGGGTGGCCAATATCTGACAAAACAATCTGCTGGAAGGCTCGTGGAGGGAACCTTGCAGACTTTCCTGATGCTTGCCCAGATTTCCCCAGACAGGGAGCAGATCTGGCACGGGCTATGTGAGCAGTTTGATTTCCAAATGCACCGTGCCATAAATTCCAGCCAACGGGGAAACACCGCGGATCGGATGGTGGGCTGCAACCCACCCATCTCACTCCATTTGTGGGCCTAAACCAGTTGGGATGCCGGTTCCTTTTCTTTAAGTTTATTTTCTTTAACTCCTTCAGTAATGCAGTGTACCAAGCCCGCTTGTGCATAAAGGGGAATGTGCAGCACATCAGATTAATGCTGTCTGAAGTGCCTGTGGGGAGACATCTTTTAGAGTCGGTGTGTGGAGAACACGGAGCCACCAGAGGGAGCGAGAGCTCTAAATACGGCAGATTGGGATTTAGCCTTCAGCGTCAGAAAGAAATCATAAAGAGCCAGAAGGGGAGGAGGGGTGGCTCAGAAGGTATGTGGTTGCATTTAGATGTAGTAACCCCAAAGAAATTTTAAAGCCCATTTTGATGCATGTGGTAGGTTTTGTTTTTGTTTGTTTGTTTGTTTGTTTGTTTGTTTTTTGTTTTGTTTTGGTTTTATTTGTTGGGTTTGTTTTTGGTTTTTTTTTCTAATTCTTAATTTCTTTTGATAATCAGCACTGTTTTGGGTTTTTTGTTTGCTTGTTTGCTTTTTAGTTATTGATTTCTTTGTATGATCAACACTGGCTAAACTCTATAAGCTGCCAAATGGCATAAAGATGTTGCTATTACTTTATACCATTCCTCCAAGAGAAAGGAAAAAGTAGAATATTAAAGTGATTAAAATGACCCTCAGTTTCACAGAATTTAAACACCATGCTTTATCTTTACAAAGCAAGATTTGCTTTTCTGTCGCTTCTGCCTTGTGTGGCTGTGTGCAAAGCACCCAAACCCAGAACCTCTTTAGTAATAAAGAAATTTAACTCTCTGAAAAACAGCACAACTCAAATACCTAAATAATACTGTAGTCCTATTTCTCCTATGCCCCATTTTCTCTATGTGTCTGAACTGCAGCTTCTTTCCTTCACAGGGAAACAGACCATGCTCTAAAGAGTGCACTAAAGAGTGTAAGATTATATGTTTCTGGTACCTGGGACTTGGGGGCTTTGATTGTTATAACCAGCATAAGATAACTGGGAATTCTAGCAAAATTATTTTTTGTTCAAGGACATCCTGGGCTGGTTTTCCATGCAGCCATGCAGAAGGCATGCTGCTGAGACTACATGCCAGGCATTCTGATTAAACAAATTGAGATCTCCAGAACTCTGCTGCATAGCATACACAACATCGGTCTGTCTTGCTTTTACAGACATGACTTTGTGTCTCCAGAGTTTTATCAGTTTCCTTTATTGTACTGGGTTCATTCAGGATGCAATAATTAAGGGTGTGTCAGATTTTTCCATCACAGATCTTTTTTTTCAACAAGTTATAAAATGTCATTATTGGCTGCAACCTGACATATGTAGTTGAGAACCTGCTGCTTTTAAAGCATGCCTTGAAGCATTCTTTGAACCAAATTGGGCTATTAAGAAAAAGGGGACTGCACTCCATAGAAAATTGGTTCTAAAATATGAATTCATCCCCATCCTTCTCCTAATATCTCTCAGGCCATACATAATGGAAGGAGTAAAATGCATTATGGGTGTTAAATATCATAGTATCACTTAGGTTGGAAAAGACCTCTAAGACCATTGAGTCCAACCTTTAATCTAAAACATACTAGTCCACCACTAGACCATGTCCCCAAGTGTCAAATCTACACATCTTTTAAATACCTTCAGGTGTGGTGACTCAGCCACTTCCATGGCATGTTCCAATGCTGGAAAAAATCTGTGAAGAAATTTTTCCTAATATCCAATCCCTGTCCTGGCACAACTTGAATCCATTTCCTCTTGTCTATCTTGTTAACTGTCAGAAAAGGCTGACTCCCACTTGGCTACAACCTCTTCTCAGGTAGTTGTACAGACCAATAAGGACACCCCTGAACCTTCTTTTGGTCCAAGCTAAACATTCCCTGCTTCCTCAGCTGTGCTTCATATGACTTACTTTCCAGGCCCTTCACCAGCTCCATTGCCCTTCCCTGGACCTTCTCCAGCCCCTCAATGTTGTCTCCATTCTGAGGGCTCCAGAGCTGAACACAGAACGAGGTGCAGTCTCATCAGTGCTGAGTACAGCAGGACAATCACTGCCCTGGTCCTGCTGGCCACACTGCTTCTGATACAATCCAAGATGTCATTTGCCTTCTTAGCCATCTGGGCATGCACTGGCTCATATTCAAGTCAGTTCTCAGCCCCCTCAGATCCTTTTTCACCAGCCAGCTTTCTAGCCACTCTGCCCCAAGCCTGCAGTTGTTGTTGTTGTGATCAACAAGTGATGGGCAGGACCCAGCACTTGGCCTTGTTGAATTTCTTACCATTGGCCTTGGCCCATCACCACTGTGCAGCTTTCCTTCACTCCAGAAAATCAACACTCCTACACAACTTGGTGTCATCTGCAAACTGACTGAGCATGACCTTGTTCCCCTTGTCAGGTCATTGACAAAGATATTAAACAGGATTCTCCCCAAAACCGAGCCCTGGGGAACATCACTAGTGACTAGCTACCAGTTGGATATAACTGTGCACCACCACTCTCTGAGCCTGGACATCCAGCCAGTTCTTTTTCATTGTAGACACAACATGTATGCTCCATAGGGAATTTTGATTTTAAAGCAAGGGAGGGATTTACTGTTGAAAAATTAGTTGTAGTGCCTCAAAAATTAAGGAACTGTGTAAGTCCATGACTTTTCTAAACCATATAAATAGTGGTATTTTTGGTGAATCTTGTT